>NW_015091012.1:739113-779289 GCF_001431845.1 Calidris pugnax | reverse complement strand
TCAGCGATGGGGGTAGCACCTCTGGGATAACACTTTTAAGAAGGGTGAAGAGAGAAAACCTGTGCAGCTGGAGAGAGGAGTGAGAATACTCTGCAGACACTGAGCTCAGTGGACCCCTCAGGAGGTGCAGGAGGTACTCCAGATGCTGGAGGACATCTCGTCTCCCAAGGAACAGGCCATGGGACAAGAGGAAATGGCCTCAAGTTGAGCCAGGGGAGGTTCAGATTGGATATTAGGAGAAATTTTGAAACTAAAAGGGTTATGAAGCCTTGGAATGGGCTGCCCAGGGCAGTGGTTGAGGCACCATCCCTGGAGGGATTTAAAAGCCAGGTTGACATAGTGCTTAGAGACATGGGTTAGTGATGGTTTTTATCAGAGTTGGGTTGATGGTTGGACTCGATGATCTGAAAGGTCCCTTCCAACCCAGACAATTCTATGATTCTATGTATAATTCCTTTACAGAATTACAGAGTTAATTGCAACACAGTTTAGTTTTTATGCAGTTTTTACAAAACATTAGCAGCCAGTCCTTTAAGGGCCCAACCTCCTGCTGAAGGTGTTGCATTTTGGGGAAAAGACCAGGTAGTACTTTCTAATACTTTCTAATGTAACGAATCATATTAGCAGAAATGTGCCACTGAGTCTGTTTTCTGTAAGACATTTCATATATTAATTCAAAACAGGCTGTATGTCAAAATTATGCCCATTATTGCTGCTCTGTGAATAGGACACACAATTTTAGAGGGACACCTGCAAGAGGAAATACTGGAAACTCTTTTCTGCTGGGCTGCTGTTGGCAGGATCTGTGGTGAGATGATTGCTCTCAGCTCTTGTATCTCCTGCTGAGAGGTTCTATGTGTTTGACAGAGATCAATTGTCACCAGTTTATTCTGGCTCCTAGCACAGGAAGGAGAAAACTGCAGTTTTAAAACTGACGCTGGCAGAAATTAAAAATATATATTATATTGCCTGCAGGGAGTTAATCATTTTGGTGTTGTCCATGGAACAGTAAAGTGGGATCCCTTCTGCAGCTGGTTTGATGTTTGGCAAGACCTTATTTCAGTTTATTATCCTGCTACTTCAGGATTATGTTTGATTTCTGTTACGCTCAAAGGTGAATTTTGACTTAATATGTTATTTTGTGTTCTGTGTGGAAGCTGAAGGAGAAATATTGATAACAAGAACAATATGAAGTTAAATCAGCTTCTTGTAAGAGCCCATTTAGTTCCATAAATTATGGAAATGTTATTTTATACCAATAATGTCTGAAAGTGGCAGAGCATTATCATGGTAAGTGCGTGTCTGGTGATGACAATATGTTATTTTGTGTTCTGCGTGGAAGCTGAAGGAGAAATATTGATAACAAGAACAATATGAAGTTAAATCAGCTTCTTGTAAGAGCCTGTTTAGTTCCATAAATTATGGAAATGTTATTTGATATCAATAATGTCTGAACGTGGCAGAGCATTATCGTGGTAAGGGTGTGTCTGGTGATGACATGTCAATGTAGGTTTGAGACAAAAGTTCAGGAAAAGCTGAGCTAATATGGATTTTTCTGTTGTGATTTACTAGTTATTTCCCAACAATCCATGAGAAGACATCAGCAGCATCTAATTATCTACCAGGAAGAGCATGAAACTGTTAAGACAGAAATTTGAGGAGGATTTTAATCACTCTTTGTCCAAGTCTTTTTAGACACCGTGAGCTAAAAGCAATGTAGACACGGGGATTTTTAAAAAGCTTTTAATTTCTTGTGCTTCGCTACACTGCAGAGTATTTGAAGTACTTAGTGAATTTTGAAAAGGTAGTGAATTGTGTGGCTTTGATTTTCATTTCAATACTTATTTTGTATTTGAAGCTGATAAAAGTGAATAGGTGAACTTGCAGGATTTGCAGATTTTGGGTTTATGGATGAATGATGCACGTTATGGTCTCACCATCAGAGGGAGCTTGTATTTCATGAATGAAAAAGTTACTCTTTTGTTTATGCAGATAACTCTATCATTTGCTTTTGGCCCTTTGTTTTTAAGAAATGTTGATTTGTTGACTTGAATATTTTAATACATTATATTATAATATTTTAATAGGACTGCACCAGACGGGTAGCACACCAAACTAGTCATTTCCTTTAACACCAGCTTTCTAAAAATGACATCTAATCTTACAAAATTGTTTCTCCTGACAGTCGGTACTAGAGAGGGAGAAATGGAAAGCGAGTTTTGCTGCCCACCTTCTTAGAATCATAGAATCATAGAATCATTCAGGTTGGAAGAGACCCTTGGGATCATCGAGTCCAACCATCTACCCTACTCTACAAAGTCATCCCCTACACCAGGTACACTAAGGAACTGGCTGGATGGCCACACTTAAAGGGTTGTGGTCAACAGTTCAATGTCCAGAAGCCAGTGACAAGTGGTGTTCCTCAGGGGTCAGTACTGGGACCAGTGCTGTTCAACATCTTTGTTGGAGACATGGACAGTGGGACAGAGAGCACCTTCAGCAAGTTTGCCAATGGCACCAAGCTGTGTGGCGCAGTCGACACGCTGGAGGGAAGGGATACCATCTAGAGGGACCTGGACAGGCTGGAGAGGTGGGCTTGTGCAAACATGATGATGTTCAACCAGACAATGTCCTGCACCTGGGAGGTGGCAACCCCACGCACAAATACAGGTTGGGTGGAGAATGGCTGAAGAGCAGCCCTGAGGAGAAGGACTTGGGGGTGTTGGTGGATGAGAAGCTCAACATGAGCTGGAAACGTGCACTGGCAGCCCAGAAAGCCAACCCCATCCTGGGCTGCATCAAGAGAAGCGTGGCCAGCAGGGCCAGGGAGGTGATTCTGCCCCTCTGCTCTGCTCTGGTGGGACCCCAACAGGAGTGCTGTGTCCAGCTCTGGAGTCCTCAGCACAGGAAGGACATGGACCTGTTGGAGCAGGTCCAGAGAAGGCCATGAAAATGCTCCAAGGGCTGGAGCCCCTCTGCTGTGAGGACAGGCTGAGAGAGTTGGGGTTGTTCAGCCTGGAGAAGAGAAGGCTCCGGGGAGATCTTAGAGCCCCTTCCAGTCCCTAAAGGGGCTCCAGGAGAGATGGGGAGGGACTCTTGATCAGGGACTCTTGATCATGACTGAACATGCTAGTTATAATTGTAAGTTCTCTGTGCTTGGCTTGTCTTTAGCCTCAAATGCAAAGTAAAAATAAATTCTATAAAGCACCAGAATACCATTTCTAAATTCCAAACCTTTTAATTGAGGGAACATGGTTTAGAGAGAAGCAGAACTTAATAGACTGAAAGAAAACCTACACGTGTAGCTGTTTTCCATATCTAAGGAAATTCTGGAAAAGAAAGCAGCTATTTGTATTACAGAATATGGCTCGATGTGCAATTTTTCTATGAATCATCCTGTATTGATGTAGCTGTTGAATTTTTGAGCCTTTCCAGTATATAGCTGTTCTGGGTGAGTTTCGTATATCACATTGCAAATCTAATTATAGGGAAACAGTTGTCTAATGGATTCAGCTGCATCCGACGTAAAAGAGGCAGATGACATTCAGTAATGTAGACATTATAAAAATAAGGTACAAAATGGTATTGCAGAGTGCTTCAAATTGCATAAAAGACAGCATGAAAGCTGTCCAAAAATTTGTTCCAGGAAGTCATTGAGCTTGTAAAAAAAATTGCCTTAAATTTTCGAGGGTGTACTTTGAAGCTGCAAACGTTTGTCAGTCTGAGCTGAGTGACGGAAAAAACAGCTCTTGTTTGATTTTGCTGTCTCTCTGGTCGTGTTGATGTCTGGGAGAGATGGCAGATCCTCATTTATTAAGACCCAGGGGCATTGTCTCTCTACGGTTCTTGTGGCCACTCTCTTAATTTCTTTCTGCCCAGGCAATCCCCATCATAAAGTTCAACC
The DNA here is from genome assembly GCF_001431845.1 of Calidris pugnax. Lineage (NCBI taxonomy): Eukaryota > Metazoa > Chordata > Aves > Charadriiformes > Scolopacidae > Calidris > Calidris pugnax. Next base: position 775,385 of record NW_015091012.1, on the reverse strand, counting down.
TTTGTGTATTTGCTCAGTCTTCAAATCCACTTTCATACTGTCTCATGAGCCTGGAACTATCCCTTGCCCACAGCATCTCTGCTTCCTTCCCCCTTTCTTCTTGTGGCCACTTCTTCCAAGAGCTGCCTGGATATTAATAGAATTACATTATCTTTTAACCTTCCTGTGCTCAGGAATACATTTTCCTTTGTTTCTTTTTTTTTTCCCCCTCCATTCACTCGGTTTTCTTTCTCTTTTCGTTATCTTTGAAGAAGGAAACATTGTGCTAATTGTGTTCTTAAGTCATTTTAACCAGTGAAATGTCACCCTTTCCCCGGGGGCTCTCTGGGGTACCAGCACGTGTGGCCAATCCTTTGAGCCTGCGATGTTTAATCAATCTGTAGGAGAAGTCAGGTCACCACAAGAACATGTGCAGACACACACACATGTAAATCTATTAAATTTAAAGCTGCAGGCTCTCTCTGAAGTTATGCTTTCTATTTTCATTATGGCTTTTCTAGATTAGAGATGCCAGGTGTGAAAAAAGATGAATTTAGAGAGATAAGTAGAAGCAGAAATGAAGACAGGAGGGCAGTGTGGTTGCTGTTGGGTTCTGCCATCCCGCTGAGACACACGTTTACAGGGATCAGAGAAAAGCCTTACAATCCCCAGGACTGAGGCAGAATATCCCAGGGCAGCATAAACCTAGTTTAGATAATACTAATCCTGTTCTGGAACATCAAAGGCAATGAGAGCTCCAAATGATGCTGTTCAGAGAACCAAACAAAGGAACCAGAAAATGGCTTTGTTACAGATAATTCCAGTTTTAAATAAATGTAAGGTTTTATTAGCTTACTAACGTCGGGAAATCAGCAGGCAGTTGGATGCACAGAAATCCATGCACACCGTGACTAAAAGACTTAATCTGAACTTCTATATCTTGGTTTGAAGAAGCATCAAATTTTTATTTGTAGCCTCCTTATTTGTAGCTGAGAGTTGGGGGATTCCTGTGAATTTAGACATGTTTCCCACAGACACAATTTAAAATAAATACAAGTAGGTAAGTTGTACTTGTGTGTAGATACATGGCTATAGATATGACACAATTTAAAATAAATACAAGTAGGTAAATTGTACTTGTATGTAGATACGTAGCTATAGATGTATGGAATCACAGAATCATGGAATGGTTTGGGTTGGAAGGGACCTTAAAGATCATCCAGTTCCAACCCCCTGCCCTGGGCAGGGACACCTCCCACCAGACCAGGTTGCTCCAAGCCCCATCCAGCCTGGCCTTGAACCCCTCCAGGGATGGGGCAGCCACAGCTTCTCTGGGCAACCTGGGCCAGGGTCTCACCACCCTCACACCAAAGAATTTCTTCCTAATATTTCATCTAAATCTCCCCTCTTTCAGTTTAAAACCCTTTCCCCTCGTCCTATGGCTCCCCTCCCTGATCAAGAGTCCCTCTCCATCGCTCCTGGAGCCCCTTTAGGGACTGGAAGGGGCTCTAAGGTCTGTAGATCTAGATAGATAGATGTATATACTCTAAGGTCTGTAGATCTAGATAGATAGATAGATGTATATCTTTAGATACATCCATAGATCTGTATAGCAGCTCTGCTGGTATATACATATATACATACATGGAGGCTGCCCAGGGAAGTGGTGGGGTCCTCTGTCCTTGGAGATATGCCAGACCCATCCAGACATAGACCTGGGCAACCGGCTCTAGGTGCCCCAACTTGAGCAAGAGGGTTGGACCAGATGGCCCTAAGAGGTCCCTTTCCACCTCAACCAGTCCCTTTCCATTCTGGTAGGGTATTTTCAGCATCTGGCAGCAATACAACCTCTGTTACCAGTGTGTAAAAGCTTTACAATTTTTAATTTGGTTTTTCTTTTCAGCATCCTATAAGTTAGACCGAAAGGCTAGGCTAATTCTTTTTTTGAAAAATGCATCAGCATCTTATAAGAGAGGAGCGAAGGATCAAAGAGAATTTTCAAGTTGGGCCTGTTTAAGAGATGGTGTTTGGGTCTTTGATTTCTTTGGCTTCTTTCAAAATCCCAACTTTAGTTGAATTGACTGTGGAGCCTAAGGTGAGAAATCAAAGCAGCAGAGAAAGAAAAATGAATTTTGATCTCTGGGTTCCACGTGAATACTCTGAGCTGCTTCTAGAACTTTTCTGTTGCAAACTAGTGCATAAACTTGTAAATTCTTTTCACAGGTGTGATTTCAAAGTAGCTCACTTAAATAGTACAAAAAACAAAAAATGGTGAGAGTAAGGACTCTCCAATGACCTGTTACAGGAGGATGAACTGGCAGACTGGTGCAAACCAGCTGGATGTGCCTGGATTCCTCTTTTCTGGGCCTTTCTTATTTTTTTTTCAGCCATCTGTGCTGTTTGCTTCCCAGCATAATGCATTTTCTTCCAGGTGGGAGATTAAAGCACCACATCTCTCTGTTACAGCTGAACTATCAAGCCCAAAAGTAATACACTTAAATGCAAATACATCGTTATGGTATGGTTTGATTAAACTCATGGGATAAGATTGATTTTACTTTTTTCAGCTATTTTGATTTTTATTTCAAGGATGGTATGAGTCAGGTAGACCTGTAGCTACTGAAAAACTGGAAGTTGTGTTTGCAAAGGAAAAAAAAAAAGATTTTGCAGTTTTTCTGTTTTTCAGTAGTATAAATATTTTGTTTCTTGGTATTATTTTTGCCACAGGTTTTATCAATTTTATATAAACTTTTTTTTCAAAATTAAAACAGAATTTTTTTTATGTAAAGTATTTCGACTCAAAGAAATATGGAACATAATTCAAAAGTTACACTGAATTTTATTTCCAAGAAATGAAACATTACGTTGGGCAGATGAGTTGGGAAACAGTAAGCTAGGTCAGCTTAGGAGAGTTGCTTTGGCCTGGGCTGTAGACAGATAAAAGTGTACATGAAAAGCAGGAAATGAGCTTAGAAGGCAACAGTGAAGCTTAAAAAACCAAACAGAAGTCATCAACATAACGGATATGTTCTCTAATTCCACCAGGTAAATCCTATGTTCTCTAATTCCACCAGGTAAATCCAGTGCCAGAATTTATAGCTTTCAGTTTCAGATTTCCTTTGGTCTGAGTGGGAGGTTACCTAAAACCAGGTGATATAAGTCACCACAGAACAGTGGTTGGGAAATCAGACAATTCTGTTACAGACTCAGAGTTCTCCTGAAGTTTCCAAAACTTCCAGTAACTCCCAAACAGTTTGAATGTCGATTCCTATTTTGACAGCAAAACAGACAGCATGGGCAGCTCTCATTGCTGTTATTTTAGTAAAGCCAGATCTGTGACCCATATTAACTGCAAATATAAGACTATTTTCCCCTGAAATAATATGTACCTTTGAAGTCAACTAGAAATCTCTTTACCTTTTAGTACTCAGCATCTTGGTTTTCCACATGGAGCGGCTGTGACTTGTATTACAGTTGAAAGCACATTTTTAAGCATCCTATCATGTAATATCTTCATTCCTCTACATTTTTCTCCCCCCTCAGAAACCATGAAGAAGATATTTCAAGAAAAGGGCATCTTGGCAGGAGAAGAAAGAGCTTTTAAACCACATCTGACCTTCATGAAGTTGTCAAAATCAGCCCAGCTCCGTAAGCAGGTGAGCTCTCATTTCTTGTAGCTCAGCAGCAACCTAGAAAGTTTAATTTTGAGAGAAAAAAAGGAAGCTGCAGCATCGTGCTTTCAACTTAAGAGATAAGACTTGAAAATACTGATTTTTTTACAAAAATGAGTACATCTAGGATATAAACAGTGGTTCTCTACTGTACTTTAAGTTCCCGCTCTTGGTATTCTCAGCACAGTAATATCACGGGCTGTTTTCTTTTGTGAAACTCTGCAAGGCCAAAGGATGAAAGGAGTTGTTCAAAATAGCAGGATTATTATTAGGGTGTAGATTATATGCAGGATAATTTTGTTTTCTTCTTGTATAGGAGAAAATAAGCAAATAAACACTGGCATTTCTATCTGGATTATGCATAATATGTGGATTGTTGGCTCCGTCTATGGAATGTGCTTTGATGAATTTCACTGGCATTTCTATCTGGATTATGCATAATATGCAGATTGTTGGCTCCCTCTGTGGAATGTGCTTTGATGAATTTCAGAGTAGTGATAAAACACTTTTTCTATATTCTTTCTGGCAGGCAGTTATTTATTGCCTCTTTATTAGCTTTTTTGACAAAACACAAAAAATGGGTTATAACTGTGATGATAAATATATCAAAGCAATACTAGCACATCTAGCTTTTTATTTCATACTAATTTAACAGTAATATTGTATTATTTAAGATAAGGTATATCTCCATCATTTTTTTTATTGACATAGTGTAGAATTTTTGATACTAGCACATCTAGCTTTTTATTTCATACTAATTTAACAGTAATATTGTATTATTTAAGATAAGGTGTATCTCCATATTTTTTTTTTGTTGAATTTTTTAAGTGGTACTTTAACATTGACCAGGAAAACAATTTTTGGGAGAAAAATATTTTAAACTAAAGTACATAATATAAATATTTATATATCTCCATCATTTTTTTTATTGACATAGTGTAGAATTTTTGAAGTGGTACTTTAACATTGACCAGGAAAACAATTTTTGGAAGAAAAATATTTTAAAGTAAGAAGATAACTGTGATGATAAATATATCAAAGCAATACTAGCACATCTAGCTTTTTATTTCATACTAATTTAACAGTAATATTGTATTATTTAAGATAAGGTGTATCTCCATATTTTTTTTTTGTTGAATTTTTTAAGTGGTACTTTAACATTGACCAGGAAAACAATTTTTGGGAGAAAAATATTTTAAACTAAAGTACATAATATAAATATTTAAAGTTTTTTTTTTCCTTAACAGTAAGCATTAAAGAAAAATACTTTAAAATTTCATTAGAAATAACTAAAAAAAGCTGAAGGTGCACATTTCAATTAGGTAGTGTTGTGAAATCAGTTGGGAGAAGGCAGTGAGATTTGAGATACATCAGGAAACTTCAAGGGCACATACACTTGCTCTGAAACAGAAATAAGGGCTTGTCTGCAGGTGGTATGTTACAGGTATTAAATATTGTGGTATGTTATATATAATGGTATATTATAGTTATTAAATACAGTGGTATATTACATATAGTGGTATATTACGTGCAATGGTATATTCTAGCTATTAAATATAGTGTTATATTATATACAGTGGTATATTATAGCTATTAAATTTGTAAGCTCCCATAAGCTTTGGCTTCTATTAACCATTGGTTTTTAACACATTTTAAAAATCCACAGCTCTTCCAGAATATCAGCTGTGCTTTGGCTTCTATTAACCATTGGTTTTTAAAACATTTTAAAAATCTCTTCTAGAATATCAGTAATTTAACTCTGTGGTTAAAACATCTGAGACAGTCAGGGTGGGGGTTTTGCTGTTCTGGTTTTTGGCTGGTTTTGTTTACATTTCTCTACCTCGCATGAGGCGTTAGCCAGGACGCAGCCTCTCTGTGCTCTGATACTCATTGCTGCTGACACAACCAGGTCGGTGTCATCACTAATCATCTTCCTCCTTAATGCTGGATAATACATTTCGTGTTCTGAAGATACATATAGAAAGACATTATATATTAAAAATCCGTGATTTTTTTTTTCTCTGGCCACCCACTGTCAGGCATAAGCATCAGTTGCTCTCATTTTTTTGTTTCGTTGCGTCCATGCATTTAGTGAGATAGTTTCATGCATTTACTGAAAGCAATAAATAAACACATGAAATATAAAAGGAATAACTATTTTGTGGTACCTTTTAATATAATGTCTAATTGGATTTTCAGATCATACAACAGTATTGTAAACAAAAAAAGGGGGAGAGGATGAAGATTACATGAGAAACCATATAAAAGAGCAAATACAACTGAAATAGTTGAGTGTAGTTCACAGCTAAAGCTTTTATAACTATATTAGTATTTTTTTAACCTGTTTCCTTATTTTAAGCTATATTCTGCTAAGCCACTCTCCTCATAATGACATCTAAATTCCACACAAGTTATCTTTTGGGAAAAAAAATAATATCTGTTTTCCAAACCTTAATAGAGCTACAGGCATTTTTGAAATGCATATCTTCTAACTTTGCTTTGTAAATATCAGCAACAGTTTGGCAAAGAGTTAGAGAATTCAAACTTAATAAAGATGTCAAGAAGTCAGCTTTCCACTTCGAAGGCATAGCATTAAGCTAAAAATGGTAAATGCAAAAAATTTGAGAACAGACATTAATAAAGGATTGAAATGTGAGATAAAGTGGGTTAGAGAGAAGCTGTCTGGGTTACTGTACCTCCTTCAGCTTCTCAGGTCAAAGAACTTATTTACCTGCTCAGAAGTGGGAGCAACTTACTCTTCAGGCTTAGTTGGCCAATTCTGAGATCAAACGTGCTGCTGAACATACCCCCAAAACCAGGAGGTACAGATGCCTCTGGGCGTCCTCGTGGAAGGACATAAAGGGGTATAATTTCCTTGCACGTGTTTAGCTATTTCCACAGTTGTTTGGGTGATAAGAATCTTGGGTTATCATTATCTTCTATACAAAGAACCTAAGGAAACCCAACGAGAGAAGCAACTGGAGCTGTGCACTTGAAGATAACGTTTCTATTCCTGCTTCCCTCACCCTCACGAGCCTGCTCTGTTGCCAGAGGTCAGGCACAACCCTTTGGGTTTCTGTTTATCCAGGCTGCTGTTGGTTTCAGGGCACGTTGGGAGCCACCCTGGATAAATGCTGTATGATGTTGGGTGATTCCAGAACTGCAAATACTGGGAAACAGGATTTCATACACAGAAGATGACTGGCAGCTAAATTGCTCTGCTGTCATCTGCTATCGGTAGCCCAGACAGTGGCTGAAAAGAAAAAAATGCCAAAAATAATGGCAAAAATGCCATAATTTATGGATATTTAATATATTATTCTGGAAAGTGTATCTTCAGAGTGCTGTATGTATAACTAGTAAAAGGGAATATATTAGTGAGAAAAATCCATTTGTATTTATACCACTTACAAGTGTTGTACAGGGCCTGGTTCACTGTTGCCATTCAGCTTCAACGGTCGCATCCTCAAGACACTAGATATTATTTTGCAGGCAGTATTATTATGATTTCACAGAAAATAGCAGTAACTGCATCATTACGTAATTTATTCTTGTATATTTTTAAGGTAAATTTTGTGAAACTTGCGTCACTATCCTAGTTTCATATAGAGATAAGGTAAGGTATGTATTTTCCAATAATAATAATTCCCCCATCATAAAGGAGGATATTCTACACTGAATCAAACTCAAGGCTCTGTCTCCAAATTCAGATCTTTTTGATGTGCGCTCACATTCCCCTTTTTGCTCTCTTCAGCTAGACATACCAGTTAAGATGTTTAATAATGATAATTATGAAGGTAATTACTTTTTTTTTCTCATCTAATTTTTTCTCAGTGTCTGTGATGTTAATATTTTTGGCTCCTTGAAGTCAAATATAGCTGAAGAGAGATGTAGTGCATGTGCTGATGTCTTTTATTAGCCATACTGCAAGCAATTATAGCAGATTTTGGGAGTCAGACAGTAAGCAATCTAATGTTCCTTCTGTCTTATTTAGATAAGGAATCTTAGGCACTTATTGCAGGAATGTTTATTACTTCTGTAGTACTTACATATGATGTCTCCTGCTTCATTAATTTGTTAATGATTTTTTGCTGCATCTGCATACATCAAATACCATGTTCAGTAAAGATCCTCTGCATTTCAAGAGAAATGAAAGGGAATCCTTGCCTTCTAGTGTTATTCCTTTAAGATTAGGCTTGACTCAGTACTCAAAAATAGAATCTAAGATGTGAATTTCTGTCTTTCTATCTATATTCAAGTATAGTTTTCAGTTTCCTAGATTTGTAATTTTGCTTTTATTTATACCCACATGGCCTAAATCCATAGTTGTTCCATATAGGACCTTCTGAGATGAGAGTGATTCTCAGTGATCTCTGGCATTCTGGATGGAGATGCTGGTACAAGAAAAGACTCAGAGCTCATTAAATCCCTCTGTATTTCCATTTACCAGCCTCTACATCAGTGGTTTGTATTGTGACAACTCTCACTTGCTGGTACGGGAGCCTCAGGCACATACTTATTTGGAATCTTTGATGCTGATCCTAAAATAGGTGAAAGGATCACTGTGGCACAATGCAAATCAATAAACACTTTGCTTTTCCAGTCTTATGAGACCAGCTGAAATGTTTTATGATTTTTCTACAGTATTTTTTTTAATCAGAAGATTAAACGGGGGCTGAAAATGTACAAAGTGGGTGACCCAACAGCTGGAAGAGTCTCTTGAATTCTCTTCTTTCAGTCTTCCTGCTTCATATCATATTGCAGAGATATGTAACTACAGTACTTGCTTTAAACAAGAAGAAGAAGAAAGGACATGCACTACAGACAATTTGTTACAAGCCAAATGTAGTGTGATCATTCTCTAAATGACCAAACTCTCCTGTTGAACACGGTAGAGAGGACGTAATCCTTGCTTTTAGACTCCCCCCTGTTACAGGACTGAGGCTGCAGAAGGCAGCACCTCTTTGCACATGAACTCTTCCAAGTCCACTTGGGGATCATCGAGGTCCAGGCAAAGAAACTTTTCCACGACAGACTTGCATTTTTCCATCCGATCTCCTTTTGAAGGATGGTCGATGCGTTTGATAGCTTTTCCGCTGCGAATCAGTTCGGAGACTTCCACTCCTCGTTCGATGATTTTGGCTGGCATCCCTGCTAACGCGGCGATGTTGGCAGCGTGACTAACAGTGGACATGCCCTGTTTGATCTGATAGAAAAATATCAGCTCCTCTCCATCTTGGTGGGTCTCCATGGTCAGGTACTCCAGAAGCGGTGTGTCGGGCAGGAGTTCGAGCTGCATTAAACTGTGGAAATTAGTGGAGACAAAGACCTGCGGGCACTGGGTGCCTTGACTGATCCAGTACCTCAGGGTAGCAGCCAGAAGGGCCAGGCCATCCAGCGTGTTGGTCCCCTTCCCAAACTCATCAATAAGTACCAAGGACCTCTCTGTGGCATTGTTTACGGCCTTGGCAACCTGGTTAAGGTCAATCATGAAAGTGGAGAGGCCTACAGAAACTGATTCCCTGCTGTGGATTCTTGTGTAAATTCCATCGATTACTCCAATCTCTGCCTCAGCGGCAGGGACGTAACTGCCGATGAGAGCCATGAATACTATGAGACCCACTTGCTTTAAGTAGACGCTCTTTCCAGATGAGTTGGGCCCTGTGATGATCTTTATTCGTCTGGTAGCCTCCCCACTGTTCACAGGATTGGCCACAAAAGTCTTTGCACACAGTTCCATGAGCGGATGTCTTCCGTCCTTGATGTGGAAGCCGTGGCGGTGAGTAAAGCGTGGCCGGCAGTAGGCGTTCTCCCGGGCCATCACCGCCAAAGCCAGTAGGACATCTAGGTGTGCGGTGTATTCGATCACACTGTTCAGCACTTCAGACTTCTCCAAGATCTTTGTCTGCAGCTGGTGCATAATAAGCGTTTCCTGGTCTCTGATCTCGCAGTGCAAGTCACCCAGCAGGCTGTCTAGCTCCTTAGTCCGAGCACTTCTGTAGTGCAGTTTGTCCTCCGACAAGAACATGAAGTCCAAGCCTTCGATTTCGAAGTCACTCTTATCCACCATGCTTGGTAGCCGTGGAATGGAGAGAAGGAACCCAATCAAAGGAATGTAGATCACGCAACAGGAAGGAATATGATTCTCCAAGGTCTCCAGTTCTTTTCGTGCCACTTCTGTAAGGAAGTCTGACAGTCCCATCAGCTTTCGTTTCTTCTCGTCGATGGTGGGGTCCACATTGGGTCTGACAGTGAAGCGGTTCTCTGAGATGCTGCCTTCAAAGTCCACCACTTTGCTGATTAGACTGGCAATGTAGTGCAGATCGTCAGTGAAGACCCGCGAAATGGTCTGAAAGAGTTCAATGGTGCTGGGCAGAGAACGACACGTGTCTCTGAGGCACACTGCACTGTACACTGTCTTATAGAGTGCTTGCCAATCACTAACTTTGGTGTGGGAGAGAGTCATTCTTTTTAGAATAAGAGGCACGTTTTTAATATTCTTCAGGCAGCCTTGAAGAGTGAGGACTGTTTCATGGTTCTGAGCCAGCAGGAAGAAGTGGATAACATCGAGCCGTTTGTTCAGCTCTGTCACGTTCCGAGTGGGTCGTGTGAGCCACAGCCTCAGCAGTTTTTCTCCCCATTTGCACCTGCAACGGTTTAAAATTCCGTATAAACTGAATCCTTCTTTTAATCCACTCGACACCTTGTACACGGAAGGATGGATATCACTTTTAAATATCTGCAGGACACAGTAAGTGTCCTGGTCCATGTGCACAATATCTGACAGCACAAATTTTTTAAAGGCCAAAATAGGAACTGCAACGGTGCTTTCTTCAAGCTCAACTCCAATCCTTCTCCTGTCTAGAAACTTAAGGAGTCCCCCTAGGGCTCGTATCACGAGTGGGCTCTCAAAAGGGATGATTGAGGACAAGTAGAGAATTTTCTCTGTTGCAGTCATATGAGATGGGATAAATGGAAATTGCCTAGATAGGACCCGTTGCTTGCTGACTTCTAGGCCAAAATCTATGTTAGGAAACAGGACAATTTCTGGTTTTTGTATTTCTTTATCGCCATCAGAAGCTGTTAGGTTGGTCAGGAATTTGGCAATATTCTGGTCTTGTTTTGCACTGGTCACTATGCATTGAGGATTAACTTCCCCAATCACTTTTTGCAGTAGCTTGAGGTCTTCATTATCAGGTATGTCAGGCATGAAGTAGACTGAGCAGTCTTCTGTATCGTAATAAGTAATTGCAAGCTGCCCTGCATACCACATAACAGACATGTATGTCTCAGAGCACTCTTGGTCCTCGTGTGCGGGCCCGAGCGCCGGTGGCACGGGGCAACTCGTGGCTGAAGTGGCACTCATTCTGTTGGAGGAAGATATTTTTGTTCACAACTCCTCCAAAAAGTTCTGAGATGTAACTGTAATTGACAACAGCAACAGGTTAATACTCTTCTGACCCTGGAGAAACTAAGATGAGCTCCTCCAAAAAGTTCTGAGATGTAACTGTAATTGACAACAGCAACAGGTTAATACTCTTCTCTTAATACTCTGACCCTGGAGAAACTAAGATACTACCAGGAATTAAAGATACGTGTTACCTATTCCATTGAAAAGATGCAGCCAGTAACTACAGCCGCCATCTTGCTTCCAAGCAAGGTGTAACTGAGCTAACAACCAGCAATATCAGAATAGTTTTACAGTTTTTGTGTCCTTTATTTTAGTAATTACATCTGTATGCCCAAATGCCCATAAATACAGTAATGTGCACGGACGTGCATATAGACATATAAAATCATCCTCCCCTCAGACGTACGGGACACCCATGGATGCTGACCACAGCTCCTCACAACATGGCAACCACAGAAGCTGGTTTTGGGGTCCTACCCCAGTATTTATGCAGCAGTGTCACACAGTATTAGTTTCTATACCAGTACAGCAGTACTGCTGCAGGGATCAACCATACCAAATGGTTTATCCTACAGAGTCCACGGTCCCCATCAGCAGTCTGCTTCCAACCCTCTCCCGCTTCTTCCCCCTCTGCTCACCTTCCTCACCACAGACAGGCAACTTGTCTTGACTGCTGCTTCTCCTTCCAGCCCAAAAGTTATATCTTGACCAATTTTCCCTCCCTCTCTGGGCTGCTGCTTGGTGCTCCCTGCTCTTAGGCCTCCCCGCCACCGCCGACTCCTGTCAGGATGGCGCTGCTCTATGTCAGGCCACGGCCGCCATCTTGCCGTTGCACCCCTGCCATTAACCGCTGCTCACCACATGGTGCATAAAGTACTGCTGCAGGGATCAACCATACCAAACAGTTTATCCTACAGAGTTCACGGTCCCTATCAACAGCCTGCTTCCAACCCTCTCCTGCTTCTTCCCCCTCTGCTTACCTTCCTCACCACAGACGGGCAGCTTGTCTTGACTGATGCCTCTCCTTCCAGCCCAAAAGTTATATCTTGACCAATTTTCCCTCCCTCTCTGGGCTGCTGCTTGGTGCTCCCTGCTCTTAGGCCTCCCCGCCACTGCCGGCTCCTGTCAGGATGGCGCTGCTCTATGTCAGGCCACGGCCGCCATCTTGCCGTTGCACCCCTGCCATTAACCGCTGCTCACCACATAATGCTGGGGGCCCACCACAGCGCTCTCCTGGCAAGAAACGGACCCTTAACCTTCCTTTTGGCCTCCTGGTTGAATGGGGGTACCCCTCTCCTCAAGGGTCGAGCTCTTCCTACCAGCCCCTGCCCTGTCCCTGGCCTCCTGGGAGCCCTGCTCTGAGGATGGAAGAAGCCCTTCCCGCTGCCCGGCTCCCCACTGCTTGCCTCTTTTCACTGTGGAGTTCACTTAACGAGCTTCTTGGAGGAACTGTAAATGAATCTTCATATGCAGCCCCTGCCTCTGGAGAGCTGGGAGACGGGCATTTTGGCTGCGGGGTCTGGTACACGGCACCCGAAGCTGCTTGTGGGAGGGTGTCAGGCACCTCGCTTTGCCGCCATGTTAAAGCCTATCCTTGAGCCTTTCTCCCACTGGTCCCACAAAGGAGGCATATACAGCAAGTTAACAGCCATGACAGGGCTGTCTTCTTGGTTCCCTGCTGGACTTGGAGGAGCTCCATGTGCAGCATCCTTCCAGGTGGGGTCCCTTGACAGGTATCCATTCCTGCCATGTCCCTTGACGGGTATCCATTCCTTACGGTGCTTCCCCAAGAGGGGCTTGTCTTCTTCTTCCCCTTCCAGCACCAAATGCTTCAGAACAGCCTCTCAGGTACTCTGCTTTTCACCCTCCCCCAGTTATAGAATATCTTTATAATCGGCATCCTTCCAGGTGGGGTCCCTTGACAGGTATCCATTCCTGCCATGTCCCTTGACGGGTATCCATTCCTTACGGTGCTTCCCCAAGAGGGGCTTGTCTTCTTCTTCCCCTTCCAGCACCAAATGCTTCAGAACAGCCTCTCAGGTACTCTGCTTTTCACCCTCCCCCAGTTATAGAATATCTTTATAATCGGCATCTCTAACTTTGCCATGTGGGAACAACTCTTTCATCTCCACTATCCAGGCCCTTTCAATTAAGAAATGAACCATGACTTTCCCATGCACCTGTGTTGTTTCATCCTTTCACGTCTAATTGCAACCGTTGCAAACAGTGCTCCAGAAATAGCTCCACGTTATTAAAAATATCATAGAGTTGCTTTTCCAGATATCTTTCAGTAGTGCATCACAAGCATAACTCAGTCCCTGAGCATTCAGCCTTTGATTCACACCTTACCAATCTGTTTTTGACAAGCAACATCCCATTCTCTTGTAAGTGCTATTTTTTTATAGGAGCGTGAAATAGCGATTTTGATTTTTTCCTCATTTTGTTCCATGAGTGTTCAAGGCTTCACATTTTGACAGGTGTTCTCCTGGCTGAAAAGGTCTTTTTTTTATTCCTGATTGATGTCTAAATGTATTTCAAAGAACTGTCAGCCAAAAAGCAAAGAGTGATGATTTAATTTCAAAATAACCTTAGTACATAAGGACTAATCTAGCCATGGAATATCAAATTTTAAATAATGACAGTGAGGCTGGAATATGTGCGGACTGCCAAGGAGGTCGTGTTCCCGAAATGAAAAGCATCCACCACTAGATGTCATCGTTTCAGAGATTAAGGAAATTGAAAAACGATTTTGACCTTCACTAAATTAGATTTTAGGGGACTGAAAGTCAGGCTGAGGGAGTTGAGAGTGGTTTCAGAGATTAAGGAAATTGAAAAACGATTTTGACCTTCACTAAATTAGATTTTAGGGGACTGAAAGTCAGGCTGAGAGAGTTGGGAGTGTTTATCTTGGAGAAGAGAAGGCTCTGGGGAGACCTTAGAACCCCTTCCAGTCCCTAAAGGGGCTCCAGTAAAACTGGGAAGGGACTCTTGATCAGGGAGTGGAGCCATAGGACGAGGGGGAAGGGTTTTAAACTGAAAGAGGGGATATTTAGGTTAGAAATTAGGAAGAAATTCTTTGCTGTGAGGGTGGTGAGACCCTGGCCCAGGTTGCCCAGAGAAGCTGTGACTGCCCCATCCTTGAAGGGGTTCAAGGCCAGGCTGGATGGAGCTTGGAGCAACCTGGTCTGGTGGGAGGTGTCCCTGCCCAGGGCAGGGGGTTGGAACTGGATGATCTGTAACGTCCCTTCCAATGCGAACTATTCTGAAATTCTACAAAATGATGATCTTTAAGGTCCCTTCCAATGCAAACTGTTCTGAAATTCTACAAAACGTGCATGTGCTTGTGAGCCTGGGGAGAGTCATGTCACTAGTGACCTTCTGTCTCTGCCAGGGGCTGTCTCCACTCATGCCTCATGTCAACCCCGTATCTGTGTGCTGTTCAAGGCCATGGCAGTGGCAGCCTCTGTAGCCGGCCATGTCCATGTCCTCTGAGCATGTGTGTGTATCTCCAGGGGGTGAAATATGAATTCCTTAAAAGCAGTGGGTATATCCATCAGAGACCCTGGGTCCCCAGGGAGGCCCTGGGTTGGGCTCCAGCGGCTGGGCAGTAGGGAGGCCTGGGCTGGAGCTGCTGGAGCTGACAGTGGTCACTCCTAAAATCCCTTAGCATATAGTAACAATTTTTAAAAAAGCAAACAGCATTTTTTTGAGGTGAATTGAGGAAGAAAATACTGAATTTCTACAAAGATAGCTATTTATTGAAAATACAATGGAATGAAGAACTCTATACTCTTAAAATAACTACTGAAATGAGGTTTTCTAAAAACAGCCACATAGGATATTTATTAAGTTCCGCTTCATGTATGCTAAATTACATAATGATAGTGATATTGTATGTAAGTTTTTAGATTTGCTGAGATCTAAAGAGCGGCTGGGCAGTAGGGAGGCCTGGGCTGGAGCTGCTGGAGCTGACAGTGGTCACTCCTAAAATCCCTTAGCATATAGTAACAATTTTTAAAAAAGCAAACAGCATTTTTTTGAGGTGAATTGAGGAAGAAAATACTGAATTTCTACAAAGATAGCTATTTATTGAAAATACAATGGAATGAAGAACTCTATGCCCTTAAAATAACTACTGAAATGAGGTTTTCTAAAAACAGCCACATAGGATATTTATTAAGTTCCGCTTCATGTATGCTAAATTACATAATGATAGTGATATTGTATGTAAGTTTTTAGATTTGCTGAGATCTAAAGACTAGTACATGTTAAATACAACCACATTTTCCTGTTCAGTGATTTTAAAGACCCAGAAAACTGCCCTTGACAAACATTTGAGATTCTTCCTTGCAGTAGCACGACTAGCAGTGACAACAAGAATAATTTCCAGTTATATCTTCCATGAAGACTGTGGCAAATCATTTGAAGTTAAAACATTTGTAACATTGTGTATGTCCATTTGATTCTGGCAAGACTGAAGAGGGAGGTGTAGAAAGGAGATGTAATGACACTTTTATTTCCTTTTTTAAGTTCTCTAGCAGACAGTGCTTGAATAAAGCGGAAGATTTGGCACATGATTGTTCCAGTCTTCTTTTTGCATCTTGAAGTTGTTTTACATCCTAACTGTATCTCTGGTTAAAATTAAAACCCTAGGAATTAAATAGGAAAATTCATCCTTCTAGTAGAATGCCTAATTGAATTTTATGTTGCTATTTAAAGGTGAAAAAAATTGACTCGAGCCTGTATGAAGACTTTAAAAGCCATTATTTTGGAGTTGAAATCCTGCACCGCCTAGATCTTTGCTCCATGTTGAAAAAAAAGCAACCAAATGGTTACTACTTCTGTGAGTCTTCTATTGTTTTTGGTGAGTACATCTTCATTTTCCTCTTATCTCCGTTTTGTCTATAAGGTACATGTGTGAAACACCATTTTTTCTGAAGTTTATCTTAGATGATTCTTGTAATAATATTGGTGGAGTCTGACAGAAGCCTGTCCTTCAGTCCTGGCTCTCCAGGAACACGGTGCGGTCCTTCTTGCTGACAGCTGAAGTTTAGGTTCAGCTGTCCATCCCCAGAATCCAGTTCCATTTCTCACCCTAAACTGAGTGTTTAAGAGTGAGCTGTATCGCTCTCCAGAACTGATCATCTCTCTGTTGACGATAAAGACAGCCTGTGTGATTGAGTTAGATTAGATGTGGTAATTATACATGATTAAAGCTGAGTGAAATGGCTCTGGTTTGGCAGAGATGTGACCTCACTTGGACTATATTCATATACAGAGAGAATTTCAGTGGTACAACAGATTTCATGATAACTATTCAGAACTCCATCAAGACTTTAAACATTGACTTTAAACAGACACCTTGCCTATGCCATTACAATGCTAGAAATCAGTTGTGTCCTCGTGCTTTGTCTAAACAGAACTTCACATCCCTGTGATCCTAGGCTTGTCTTCCTGGTTCTGCCACAAATTTTTTGTAGCTGGAACTTCAGGTGATAAACGTGGAACGTCTATAGACTGAGAGACTATGGGATAATGGTTTGTACAATAACACTCTCTGTGATGGTCAGTTCCCAGTAGCTGATAGTAGATCTTGGGGCTACTATTAGTCAAGTTAAGAAGGCCAATGGCATCCTGGAGTGCATCATGAAGAGCGTGGCCAGCAGGTGGAGAGAGGTCATCCTCCCCCTCTGCTCTGCCCTGGGGAGGCCCCATCTGAAGCACTGGGTCCAGTTCTGGGCTCCCCAGTTCAAGAAGGACAGGGAACTGCTGGAGAGGGTACAGCAGAGGGCTACAAAGATGATGAGGGGCCTGGAGCATCTCTCTTCCGAGGAAAGGCTGAGGGACTTGGGTCTTTTTAGCCTGGAGAAGAGAAGGCTGAGGGGGGATCTGATCAACACCTATAAATCCTGAAAGGGTGGGTGTCAGGAGGATGGGGCCAGTCTCTTTTCAGTGGTGCCCAGGGACAGGACAAGAGGGAATGGGCACAAACTGGAACATAAGAAGTTCCATCTAAAGATGAGGAGGAACTTCTTTGCTGTGAGGGTGGCAGAGCCCTGGAAGAGGCTGCCCAGAGAGGTGGTGGGGTCTCCTTCTCTGGAGACATTCCAACCCCACCTGGGCACGTTCCTGTGCAAGCTGCTCTGGTTGGACCTGCTCTGGCAGGGAGGGTTGGACTGGATGATCTCCAGAGGTCCCTTCCAACTCCATATCATTCTGTGATTATGTGAAGGACATGAATTAAAACACTCTAAGTGGCATAATTAGAGAACGTTGAGGATTTTTTCTTCAGTGCAGTCACCCCTTTAAATCTAGGAATGTATTGCATGAGGTGTTGGGAATATCTTTAAAAATACCATTCCTGCACCTACAGATCTTTAAGAAACAGATAATATGGGAAGATGGTCAAGTAGTAATAATGCAAAATACAAAGTTTTTTATATTAATTGCTTTTTTCACCTGTCCTAATTTGGCTGATTCTTTATATATGGCATGTTAGAGGTGAGTGTCAAAAGTGTTTGTAGCAGGTCATGTTGTTTGGAAGTCAGTTTATGCTTGTTTTTCTTTGTACTGGTACAGCTTGGGGTTTATGGGTTTGGGATTATTTATTTTTTTTGCTGTAGACATGTCAAAGATTGAATGTAGTGGTGTTTGAAGACATGGGACGCTGAAATTTGTACTAAAAGTTCATGTGAAGACTTAACTTCATCTTTTTTCTTCAGAAATAGAAATATAGCAATAGAGCAAAATTCTATTTGGCGTGATGTCAATGAGCAATAGCTCCATCTCAATGAGAATATGGACTGTCTTGGTAAATCTTAATAAATCAAAACTTTAACTTTGATCTACTTAAGGGAAAGAGAATATCTGTTCTTGTACGAATCCTCTAATAATAGGAAAGAAATATGAAAAATCTTTTACAAGGAGCCTCAACAAGAAAATGCTGACTTAAAGACTATGATGAATTTGTTCTCGTATACCTTGCAACATTTTCCAGATTTCTGGTAATGAGCAGAAGTATTTTTTTTTAAAAAAGTGAGTAGAAATCATTCCAACAAGTAAATTATTCAGTGGATCTGACATTTCCCACTCCAAAGCCTTAGTAATGGAGATATTCATAACCAAGGAATGATCATATTCTCAGAAAGAACGAGCAAAACATGAAACATCAGGGCAATCTTCCAAGACTATTGCCATCCCAACTGTGTGAACAGAAGCATCTTCACTGGAATCTTTTCTCGTGTGGACACTTTTAAAGGAAATCCCTGTCTTCATCCTTAAGTAATAAGGAATCTCAAAAAGGTGAAACTTCTGTTTGTTGTGAAAATACATCCTTATGGACTACGAAATCTTGAAAAGATGAAAACTTAAGTTTGTTGTGAAGTTACCTTGTTAAGGACTAAGAAATCTCAAGAAGATGAAGATTTTATGAAGGTACCATGTCCATCCCCAGTTTCTGCAAAACTTTTATAGAGATATAATGAGCATAAAATAAAAGGAAAACTTCTGATCCAGGCACCTCTTCTAGTTCAGCTGATTTTGATGGAAAGGTCCAACGTTCAAAGACTTGACTTGAATTGACAGAATTGACAGAAATAGCTGTGAATGATGCATTATACTCAATTTTTTCTAAGCATATACTGTTTTTTTCATCATCCTAAAAACTATACCTGGTTAATAGGCAGGTTATACCTGGTTATACCTGGGGCCTCATCTGCTGTTTTTCAGCTCCTTTTCAAGGTCTGCATTGTTTCATCCTTAATGCTATAAAACCAACGCTATGTTGGAGACAAAGAGTGTTCATGACCAGTTAGTTCTACTTCTAAATCCCTGCTGTTTGGACTAGTTTTGCATAAATCCTGCTATTGAAGTTAGTGCTGGTTCCAGGACTCTGTAGGGCTTTGGTGACAACTTGGTTTCTGCCTTGTGGTAACTTGATATCACTGGTGGAAGCGCTCAGTGGTCTTGAGGACTGTTTTGAGAGTTTAAGATTAAATGCTTCTACAATACTTTAAAAATGCCAGGCACTTTGCAAATGCTAATGGCTGTTAAATGTATTTTTTTGTAGTTAGGGCCACCTTTATTAGCCTGGAGAAGAGAAGGCTTTGGGGAGACCTTAGAGCCCCTTCCAGTCCCTAAAAGGGGCTACAGGAGAGATGAGGAGGGAGGGGAATGGTAATAATAATAAGGGGGAATAATAATAAGGGGGAATGGTTTTAAACTGAAAGAGGGGAGATTTAGATTAGACACTAGAAAGAAATTCTTTGCTGTGAGGGTGGTGAGAGCCTGGCCCAGGTTGCCCAGAGAAGCTGTGGCTGCCCCATGCCTGGAGGGGTTCAAGGCCAGGCTGGATGGGGCTTGGAGCAACCTGCATCCACATAAAGAAAGAGAAATTAGAAGTTTATTTAACATGGTATAAAATATTTTCATTTGAGTGAAATTGAGGCTCCACTATTCACAAATATACTTCAGAATATTTTAGAATTAAATATTTCTTACATTGGAAACACCAATGGTAACCGAGTAAAAGCCCTTCTCATTGTCCAGATTCTGCATCCTCCAAACTTAGGCACATTGTGTGTTGGTTTCTCTTACTCTCCTTACTCACATGACAGTGAATCACTTCTTCTAAAATGATGAATCATTCTTTGATTTTACCTGTTATCTGTCCTTCTTTCTTCTTTTTCTATAACTTCAAAACACCCTGGGTGTGTTTCTGTCACTTCTTAATTTTCCTTTCCTCGATAGTCTATTTGTCTGCCACCTTCTACCTTCTCCACTATTCGGTTGTGAGTAACCACTCGTGAGATTCTTGCATGTCTCTGTCACTCTTCCTGAATTGTAATTAATAATATGGCAGTCATATTGCTTCTGGATAAAAACGTCTTGGGCAGCTTCCCAGGGACTATTTCTTAACATTTGAAATAAGTAATTAATTCACTGTTTGTGATGAGTTTATCCCCAATTTTGGGCATGCAATATGCTGAATAACTCTTTGCCTACGTAAAAAGCAACAGGTATTTGGTGCCAATTCGTAACGTCTTTCTCTAAAGCACCATTTCTTACATTAAAACTTGATGGATGTTCTCTTTGGCTCTAGTGATACAGATCATCTTGTATTGTTACACTGGGCAGTTTCTTCTGTATTTTTTAATTTTCTGCTATTGAAACATTGACCTTAAGTCTGGCGTTTTTCAGAATGAGATAGCATTTTTATATTACTTTTGTAATACCAACAGAATGAGATAGCATTTTTATATTACTTTTTTAATATTACTTTTGTCAATTAAAAGCTATATTGATAAATTCTATGTGTGAGTAAGGAGGAGAACAAGTTGGTTGAGAGGGAAATAGGCAATGTAAATATAGATAGAAAGCAGAAATTTAAATTTCAGAATGATATTTGCTTATTTTGAATGGAAATTTTGACGTCCCTGACTTTGAGCTTTGATGTTGGCAAATGTGTAACAAACTTTTCATTAGAAAGTATTGGGGAGCTTTAGAGACAGGAACGTGATGTTTAGAATGCAGTCATGCATCTTCTAATACTGAAAATAAGTAAAACCTTCTCATCATCTTCTATGATTCGTGATTCTGTGATTCGTGATTCTGTGATTATGAGGTATGTAGTATTTGCTTTATTGTACAGGGTAATTTTTGCAATCTTCTTTAAAAAATACCATAATATAATTCTATTCTAAAGGCTATTGTCCTTTTATTTTTCAACAAAAAGGTGTTTGAAGTAGGGCTGTGTTTTCATGCCAGAGCTGTTATCAGGAGTTGAAAATAAGTGAAAATAAGATTTTCCACAAATGATTTTCAAAAATATGTACAGACAGTGGGATAAAACTTGATGAAGTAAATCTGACAGGAAAACACAAAAGTGTGTTTGACATCAGTAAGAGTGTGATTCATGACTGAAAATTTAGTCGAGTATGTAAAAAAGGAAGAATTTATTTTTTACAACATAACATATGCTATAAAATACAATTTAATAACATCCAGCACCTTTTTCTGTGTCTTAAGTATTTCTGCTTTAAATACATTTTTCCTCAAGCAGACTTCGGTGTCCAAATAATTAGTTTATTCCTAAATTTGATATAATAAAAATACATTGAAAATATGGAAAGCATTGATTTCAAGATACGTTAATTGCAAAAAAGAAAACAGACTGCATAGGAAGTGAGGAGTAAATGAAATAAGTTTTTGAATATGAATATAAATGAAATAATATTTTTTCATTCTATAGATCAGTAAAAGATAATTACTTTTTATTCTTAAAATTTTCCTAGCTAGGATGTTGCTTTTGTTGGTACATATTTATTGTGTAATCTTAACATCAAAGGGAAGGTACATTTGATTTCCCTTAATTGAATGAAGCTTTTCTGCAGTTTCTGTGAGGAGTGTTTCTCAGTGGTTTGAAGGACGTGGAGTGAAAGGAAGCCCAGTTTTCCATTGTTGAGATGTCACCATTTCTCAGTTGTGGATGGTTAGTGCAGATGTGAGGAGTTTATCCTGTGTGCTGTGTGGTTACACCGAGTCTGCCCAGCTTCCTGCCCCATCCCTGCCAGGTACTGTCAAATAAGACATGGTTGCAGGCCAGTAGAGATCAAGAATAATACAAACACTGACATAAAATTTTAGTTGTTGAGGAAAAGGACTTTGTTTCATTTAATACCACAACTTATATTTCTCTTTCAGAACAGGACTCAGGAATGAATAGAAACAAGTGATAATTTCGTTTCCAGTAGTTTTCTTATTCTGTACCTTAAATATTTTTGAAGCCCCTAGTATTTGTAAAAGCAGTTTCCTTTCAGTGGAAATAATTTCAAGATAAAATGTGACGGATTTTAAAGAAGCATCATTAATGTGGCATATAGTGTCATTTCTTGTTTCCTAGAAAGCAGCAAGGCGTTGTTTCCAGCGGAAGCAGGAGAATGTGAGAGCAAAATCACATCATTAAATACCTCCAGGGGTGGTGCCTCAACCACCCCCCTGGGCAGCCCATTCCAAGGCTTCATAACCCTTTCAGTGTAAAATTTCTCCTAATATCCATCCTAAACCTCCCCTGGTGCAACTTGGGGCCATTTCCTCTTGTCCCATGGCCTGTTCCTTGGGAGAAGTGACCGACCCCCCCTGGCTACACCCTCCTTTCAGGGAGTTGGAGAGAGCCAGAAGGTCCTCACAAGACTTGTGCTCCAGACCCCTCACCAGCCTCATTGCCCTAAATGCTCTGTTTGGTGCTTGTCTTTTTTTGCTGTTCATCAGAGACAGTTTATCTGTATATAAGGTTGATACATACATAGATATATATGTGCTTCTGTGTGTGTCTGTGTTTGTGTGTTAGTGTATGTGCACAGGCATCTCTACATAGCATAACTCTTGGTATTTATTGTGAGGTAATGCAAAACATTCCTTTTATGCAGCTTTTTTCTTGCTGGAAACCTTTTAATCAATGAAGTGGGTGGTGTTCGTGTGGGGGAGCCTAAGAAAAAGCACACCAGAAAAGCACTGAATGAATGTGGTGTTGCACAGCCTTTGACTACGGGACTCATACGGTACCTCGAGGTGTATCAAAGCTGCTTCCTACCAATTGCACAGCAGATTCTCCATGACAGGCTTTGGACCGAGTACAGCCCAGATGCTCATTTTCTCAGGTATTGTTAGTACATGATTCATTGAATCATAGAATTCAATAGAGTCATTTAGGTTGAAAAAGACCTTTGAGATCGTCAAGTCCAACTGTTAACCCAGCGCTGCCAAGTCCATCTCTAACCCATGTCCCTCAGCACCACGTCTGCTTGGCTTTTAAATACCTCCAGGGATGGTGACTCCACCACTGCCCTGGGCAGCCTGTTCAAAAAGTTCAAAAATCCCTTTTCTTTGGAAACAGTTTGGAGAGTCTCATACACTGACATGTTTATGCGTGTCCATTTAAAGGACCATCTTTTTTGATTGTTGCGCGTTGTTATCTTCTGTACGTGAGGTTATTTTTCAAGCTCTGCTCTCTTTTGCATCCTTACATAAAAGCCTCATTAGCACTTAAATAAAAAGTTCATGTTTAACGTTGTAATTCAAATAAATAGATAAATCATATTTTATCAAGTAGTATAAAACCACAATTTAAAAATCAGAGCAGATACTGAAGGTGTAACCAGTAATTTCTCCTCTCTCCAAAACATATTTATCGTTGCTAAGGATGAAAACAAGTGTCTTTTTCCTTCTCTAGCAGGGAAACACAGTTGTACTTTGTACAGAATTTTATGGAAATAGCGTCCAGAACAAACAAAGGAAACCATTTTACTTCTAAAGCCTGTTTATACATGAGTACATTTTGTAAAGAAATACTTCTCAATGCATTGAGGAAGGGAGAAAGCATGGGTTATTTCACTTGGTAGATACTGTATCCTCTGCTGGTCTGACAGCAAATGCAGAATCACATTCCCTTTTTTTGACCTTTATAAATATCACTGTGTCCTTGGAGTAAAGAAATATGTTGGAATGCCCACTCAGTTACTTATGTTGTACTTGGTTAATGCAGCCATCTCAGACAAAGCTCCCAAGCCTTGAATTCCTTTTTAAGAAGGAAAATATTTTTCCCAAAGTGATATAATTTTTCACTGAATTTCACTGAATTTCACTGAATTTCTAGAGTTGGAAGGGACCATAGAGATCATCTAGTCCAACTCCCCTGCTGAAGCAGGATTGCCTAGAGCTAGAGCATGTTACTCAGGACTGCATCCAGGCGGGTTTTGAAAATCTCCAAAGAAGGGGACTCCACAACCTCCCTGGGCAGCCTGTTCCAGGGTTCCGTCACCCTCACCGTGAAGAAGTTTCTCCTCATATTTGAGTGGAACCTCTTATGTTCCAACTTGTGCCCGTTGCCCCTCGTCCTCTCGGTGGGAACCACTGAAAAGAGTCTGGCTCCCTCCTCCTTCAACCCTCCCTTGAGAAACTTGTAGGCGTTGATAAGGTCTCCCCTCAGCCTTCTCTTCTCCAGACTAAAGAGTCCCAGCTCTCTCAGTCTCTCCTCATAAGGGAGATGCTCCAATCCTTGAATCATCTTTGTAGCCCTACGCTGGACTCTTTCTAGTAGTTCCCTGTCCCTCTTGAACTGGGGAGCCCAGAACTGGACACAGTACTCCAGTTGTGGCCTCACCAGTGCAGAGTAGAGGGGGAGAATGACTTCCCTTGACCTGCTGGCTACACTCTTCCCTATACAACCCAAGATACCATTGGCCTTCCTGGCCACAAGAGCACACTGTTTACTCATTGCCATTTTACTGTCCACCAGGACCCCTAGATCTTTCTCTTCAGTAGTTGCCTCTAGCGGGTCCACCCCTAACCTGTATTGGTGCCTGACATTCTTCTTCCCCAGGTGCAGGACCCTACACTTTTCCCTGTTGAACCTCATGAGGTTCTTCTTTGCCCAGCCCTCCAGCCTGTCCAAGTCTCGCTGGATGGCAGCACAGCCCTCCGGGGTGTCAGCCACTCCTCCCAGTTTGGTATCATCAGCAAACTTGCTGAGGATACACTCTGTCCCCTCGTCCAGGTCACTGATGAATATATTAAACAGCACGGGTCCAAGTATTGACCCCTGGGGGACTCCACTGGTTACAGGCTTCCAACTTGAACCTGCTCCATTAATAATTACCCTTTGGGTCCTGTCACACAGCCAGTTCTCAATCCACCTCACTGTCCCCTCATCCAGCCCATACTGCCTCAGTTTCCCAATGAGGATGTTATGGGAGACAGTGTCAAAAGCCTTGCTGAAGTCAAGGTAGATGACATCTGCTGCCCTCCCCTCATCCAACCAACCGGTTATGGCATCATAGAAGGCTATCAGATTGGTCATACATGATTTACCCTTGGTAAACCCGTGTTGCCCACTTCCAATAACCCCCCACTCTTCAACTTGTTTGGAGATGACATCTAGTATGAGTCTCTCCATCACCTTCCCAGGGACAGAGGTGAGACTAACTGGTCTGTAGTTCCCAGGGTCCTCCTTCTTGCCCTTTTTGAAGACTGGAGTGATGTTGGCCTTCCTCCAGTCCTCAGGCACCTCTCCTGTTCTCCACGACTTCTCAAAGATGATCGAGAGTGGTCCAGCGATAACGTCTGCCAGCTCCCTCAGCACTCGTGGGTGCAACCCATCAGGCCCCATGGACTTATGAATGTCCAGTTTGGCCAAGTGGTCCCGAACCTGGCCCTCCTCTACTAGAGGAAAAATTTCCTCTCTCCATACCATCCCCCTTGCCTCTAAGGCCACAGATTCATGAGGGGCAGTCCTAACAGTGAAGACTGAAGAAAAGAAGGCATTCAGCAACTCTGCTTTCTCCGTGTCTTCCACTACTAGGGTGCCCACCTCATCCATCAGTGGGCCCACATTATCCCTCACCTTTCTCTTGCTGTTAACATACTGAAAAAACCCCTTTTTGTTATTGTTAATATTTTGTACAAATAGAATAGGTCTTCATATGTGAAACTAAAATTTATCTCAGACAAAGCTCCCAAGCCTTGAATTCTTTTTTAAGAAGGAAAATATTTTTCTCAACGTGACACAATTTTTGTACAAATAGAATAGGACTTCATATGTGAAACTAAAATTTCACAAATCTCAGACAAAGCTCCCAAGCCTTGAATTCCTTTTTAAGAAGGAAAATATTTTTCCCAAAGTGATATAATTTTTCACTGAATTTCACTGAATTTCACTGAATTTCTAGAGTTGGAAGGGACCATAGAGATCATCTAGTGGTGCCTCAACCACCCCCCTGGGCAGCCCATTCCAAGGCTTCATAACCCTTTCAGTGTAAAATTTCTCCTAATATCCATCCTAAACCTCCCCTGGTGCAACTTGGGGCCATTTCCTCTTGTCCCATGGCCTGTTCCTTGGGAGAAGTGACCGACCCCCCCTGGCTACACCCTCCTTTCAGGGAGTTGGAGAGAGCCAGAAGGTCCTCACAAGACTTGTGCTCCAGACCCCTCACCAGCCTCATTGCCCTAAATGCTCTGTTTGGTGCTTGTCTTTTTTTGCTGTTCATCAGAGACAGTTTATCTGTATATAAGGTTGATACATACATAGATATATATGTGCTTCTGTGTGTGTCTGTGTTTGTGTGTTAGTGTATGTGCACAGGCATCTCTACATAGCATAACTCTTGGTATTTATTGTGAGGTAATGCAAAACATTCCTTTTATGCAGCTTTTTTCTTGCTGGAAACCTTTTAATCAATGAAGTGGGTGGTGTTCGTGTGGGGGAGCTTAAGAAAAAGCACACCAGAAAAGCACTGAATGAATGTGGTGTTGCACAGCCTTTGACTACGGGACTCATACGGTACCTCGAGGTGTATCAAAGCTGCTTCCTACCAATTGCACAGCAGATTCTCCATGACAGGCTTTGGACCGAGTACAGCCCAGATGCTCATTTTCTCAGGTATTGTTAGTACATGATTCATTGAATCATAGAATTCAATAGAGTCATTTAGGTTGAAAAAGACCTTTGAGATCGTCAAGTCCAACTGTTAACCCAGCGTTGCCAAGTCCATCTCTAACCCATGTCCCTCAGCACCACGTCTGCTCGGCTTTTAAATACCTCCAGGGATGCTGACTCCACCACTGCCCTGGGCAGCCTGTTCAAAATGTTTCTTTTCTTTTGAAATATCCCTTTTCTTTGGAAACAGTTTGGAGAGTCTCATACACTGACATGTTTATGCGTGTCCATTTAAAGGACCATCTTTTTTGATTGTTGCGCGTTGTTATCTTCTGTACGTGAGGTTATTTTTCAAGCTCTGCTCTCTTTTTCATCCTTACATAAAAGCCTCATTAGCACTTAAATAAAAAGTTCATGTTTAACGTTGTAATTCAAATAAATAGATAAATCATATTTTATCAAGTAGTATAAAACCACAATTTAAAAATCAGAGCAGATACTGAAGGTGTAACCAGTAATTTCTCCTCTCTCCAAAACATATTTATCGTTGCTAAGGATGAAAACAAGTGTCTTTTTCCTTCTCTAGCAGGGAAACACAGTTGTACTTTGTACAGAATTTTATGGAAATAGCGTCCAGAACAAACAAAGGAAACCATTTTACTTCTAAAGCCTGTTTATACATGAGTACATTTTGTAAAGAAATACTTCTCAATGCATTGAGGAAGGGAGAAAGCATGGGTTATTTCACTTGGTAGATACTGTATCCTCTGCTGGTCTGACAGCAAATGCAGAATCACATTCCCTTTTTTTGACCTTTATAAATATCACTGTGTCCTTGGAGTAAAGAAATATGTTGGAATGCCCACTCAGTTACTTATGTTGCACTTGGTTAATGCAGCCATCTCAGACAAAGCTCCCAAGCCTTGAATTCTTTTTTAAGAAGGAAAATATTTTTCTCAACGTGACACAATTTTTGTACAAATAGAATAGGACTTCATATGTGAAACTAAAATTTCACAACACACTTCCCTCGTAGTTATAAATCTTAAAAACTGAGATTGAAAGACAATAAGCGTATTTCTAGATGAAGATACAAGAAAGTCTTCTAGATTTAGTGCTGGCTTTTTTTGAGAACCTGCCAGTAAATCACTCCTAGCTGTTAGCTCGCTTTTGACTCCAGAGGTTTCTGGGAGGTCTTTCAGATTATGCACTTTTGATGTTACCAACTCTATATTAAGTAGGTATTGCATCTTCTTACAGAGATATGATGGAAAATCATAATGCCCAAGCTTTGCTTCACTTGTCTTTACTTTTTTCTTCTTTTAGGTATATGTAACATGCAGATTAATTGCTGTTAATACTCTTATACGTAATGATTTACAAAATAACTGACTGGTTTGAGTTTATTTGAAACTGCATGTATTTTAATTTAAATCCATAAGTATATTTTGCTAATGTTTTAGTTTCTTGGGTGAGCAGTATAACTAGGGTTATGTTATTTTAATGAACTCTTGATATTTTAGCTCCTCTGTAATTGGAGGCCAATGAAAAACTCACAGAAGCATTTGTTTAAATCAAAATTAGGAGGCTGTTGATCTGTAGCAAAATATCAGCTGGGTTCCAGCAGAAGTTTCTGTTAACTCTGGGGCAGGAGATGATTTTTGTGTTACTTAGGTTTTTCTGAAAAGACTGTATGAAGGGAATAACAAGAATTTGTGCATGACTAACCCGAAGGAGTTCACTTCACAGTCATCCAAGAAAGCAAAAGCTGGCTGGCATTCCCAGTTCTCCTCTCCTTCCCATTTAAAAGGAGTTTTCTGCTTTGGGCTCAAGGAACCCTTGGAGCGGAAACCATAAGAAATGAGTCAGTGTTACTGCCGGTCCTGAGCTTTTAGTAGAGACCATTTGGCTCTTCTCTTCATGATGATGAATCCTGAGGATTCACACACAGGCAGCCGTGGCAGTGTGATACCTGTTAGTTAAAATTGCACCAAATTTCAATCCTTTGGTAATTGCGTTCATGTTGTGTTGGTAGCCCATATGCTAAGAGGTCACCTGCAAGCGATTAACACCGATTATTCAGTATGTTTGCTGCAAAGATAGGTTAATAATGAATGCATTTTTTCATGTTGTGTTGGTAGCCCATATGCTAAGAGCTCACCTGCAAGCGATTAACGCAGATTATTCAGTACGTTTGCTGCAAAGAAAGGTTAATAATGAATGCATTTTTTGGTGCCTGATTGTGAGAATGAAGATTTCAAATTCCATGATGTTTTCCTCTTCCTTTTCATGGTGTAAAATAATAGAATGATAGAATCATCTGGGTTGGAAGGGAACTTTCAGATCATCTAGGCCAACCATCAACCTAACTCTGATAAAAACCATCACTAACCCATGGCCCTCATCACTATGTCAACCCATCTTTTCAATACCTCCAGGGATGGGGACTCCACCACTGCCCTGGGCAGCCCATTCCAATGATTAATAACCATTTTAGTTTCCAATGTGCAATAACCCTTTCAGTGTCAAAATAGTTCCTAATCTCCAATCTAAACCTCCCCTGGTGCAACGTAAGGCCATTTCCTCTTGTCCCATGGCCTGTTCCTTGGGAGAAGAGACCGAACCCCCCTGGCTACACCCTCCTTTCAGCAAGAAAAAAATTGTAAAAGGGAAGAAACAGATTTTTTCCCCCCCTGGCTACACCCTCCTTTCAGCGAGAAAAAAATTGTAAAAGAGAAGAAACAGATTTTTAAAATTGCAGTCAATAAGTGATTGCTAGACTAAATGCTCATAATATTCTAGAATATGTGGAGTAGATCTGGAAATATTTTCCATTGCCCCATTTCTGTGTATTTAGGAAGACTGAGAACAAAGCTGTTCCTGAAATAGGTTTGTTTTAACCAGTCTACTTTAGAGCAGAGCTGTGTTTGGCACATTTGCTATCTGCAAGATTATACTCCCTGTATCAGTTTTAGCTGGGGTAGATGTGGCCTTAACCTTGTACACACCGCTGTAAATTACATCCTGCATCTCAGGTGAAAGCCACGGTCCTGCACAGAAATCAGATAAAACAATTCCAAATAGAGCCTGAAGGCTCCATACCCGATTTCTATGTGAATCTCAGGGTGGTGACTGCTGAATTGCTGAAAAATAGCTGTTGAGGATTCACTGCGCTGAACCTTGTCTCTGGTCAGAGCATCCTTTTCTTTTCCTGTGCCATTCACAGACCTTCTTCCCACTGTGGCTGATCTCTTCGAAGGACGTTCGGCTGTGAAAGAAAAAAGACATATTTGAGGATGTGTTCAAATCTAGAGATTCCTTTTCTGGGAAGCTTTGAGGTGAAATGTGTTGTTTCATAGAATCATATGCTGAATATGCATAGAATCATATGCATAGAATCATGCTGCTCCTCCAGCTTTTTTCCTTGCTTAATCTTACAACCTCAGTTTTGCTTCTGGAGGAAAGGAAAGCCCATTTATCATAAAATCATAGAATGGTTTGGGTTGGAAGGGACCTTAAAGCCCATCCAGTTCCACCCCCCTGCCGTGGGCAGGGACACCTCCCACCAGACCAGGTTGCTCCAAGCCCCATCCAGCCTGGCCTTGAACCCCTCCAGGGATGGGGCAGCCACAGCTTCTCTGGGCAACCTGAATTATCACTACAGTGTTTGCCTTTTTTTAAGAAGACTTGCATTTTTTGGCTAAATGTAGTTTTGAATATTTTCTTTACTGCCACGATTACATTTAGCATTTTAAAATGCTTATTCTAGTGAACAGGAAAACCTGGCTACCGAAAAAAAGGAAGTTAGAGGTCTGTTTTTGTACTTCCCTTGGTCTCCATTCAAACATGACAATTTTTTAACCTGTAGAATAAAATGAAATATGAACATGGCACAGTGGGGGTTTTTTGCACTGTTTATATATTACTGATCACATGATGTTAAAACTTGCTTTCTGGAACACTGAGTGTTGTGCACAACCCAGAAGAACAATTCTTCCTTTAAAAAAAAAATAATCAAAATTCATTTTCCACTAGAACAAAGAAATTGAATAATTTTTTTTAAAAAGCAAAAAACCCTTAAAGTAAATGGTGACTACTAATTCTCTTTCCCTCTGAAGTTTGTCAAGAAATTCAGCTAAATGCTCTGAGAGTGTACTGCAGTGTTGTGGGTCAGATCTACTAATGCTGCTGCGTTTTATCACCGATGTCTTGCTCTTCATTACCTTTCTACATGAGAATTCTTCTGGGATTTGGAATATGTATATAAATAGGTGCTCAAAATGGAGCTGGCCTACGGCTGCACAGAGAGGCCCTGGTTACAGTCGGCTTTCCATTCCTGTTGCAACACTCCTCAGTATTGCAATTTATCCCCAGTCTCCCACATTTGGAGCTCCAGAGCCCGGATTTGTTAACTTTCTGAGAATATTACGAAGTTCCTTGACTCCAGCTGCTGGTAAAAATGTGAGTCAGGACAAATTTCAGATTTAAGGGAGTCCATGCTGTAAAATTATAATTTATTCTAGAGGTACTTGACAGTACAACAGCAAAAAGGCTCCTTTTTACACTCTGAAGGGTAATATGTGTTGAATAGACAGATGCCCTGTGCACTGAAGTTTTGGAAAATGGTTATTTCTGCTGACTTTCTGGTGAGAGCAAAACGCCAGCGTTTACATATTTCTTTTAATCTTTTACATTATTCGGTTATGCCAGTGAAAATGTGGCATTTGGTGCTGTGCAAATAAATGCTTAGCACTAAAGAACAGAAATGAAGGGACCAACGCTATTTACTGTGCATTACAGCTGTGTTTTAAAGATTATATCAAAGGCTTTTCATGATTCAGGGGAGGAATAAAGGAAAGTAGCATAAAGTCAGCAAAGGAATTCATGTAAAACTTAAATTACAAAAAAAAAAAGCCACAATTAATAAGGGTTTGATGTTGTCAGCTGACAGCACTTGCGAGCTTGCTGCACCTTATTATGGTTCACTGAAATCTGCCTGTGTGCTGTCGTTTGCTTCAGCAAACAGTACAGGCAGCCAAGGAACACACCTCAACCCTTCTGTTTGTTCAGATTATAAAGAAAAAAAATCTTCTGAAAGAGAAGGATTAACTCCTGACTCCGTTTCCTTTGAAATGGAATGGACTGAGAGCAGCCCTGAGGAGAAGGATGTGGGGGTGTTGGTTGATGAGAAGCTCAACGTGAGCTCCACAGCGCAGAAGGCCCCCCGTGTCCTGAACTGCATCAACAGAAGCATGGCCAGCAGGGCCAGGTGGGGATTCTGCCCCTCTGCTCTGTTCTGGGGAGACCCCACCTGGAGCACCATGTCCAGCTCTGGAGCCCTCAGCACAGGAAGGACATGGACCTGTTGGAATGGGTGCAGAGGATGCCACGAAGATGGTCGAAGGGCTGAAGGAGAGAATGAAGACAGGCTGAGAGAGCTGGAGCTGTTCAGCCTGGAGAAGAGAAGGCTCTGGGGAGACCTTAGAGCCTCTTCCAGTCCCTAAAGGGTCTCCAGGAGAGATGGGGAGGGACTCTTTGGCAGGAGGTGTAGTGACAGGACAAGGGGGCATGGTTTTAAACTGAAAGAGGGGACATTTAGATGAGATCTCAGGAAGAACTACTTTGCTGTGAGGGTGGTGAGAGCCTGGCCCAGGTTGCCCAGAGAAGCTGTGGCTGCCCCATCCCTGGAGGGGTTCAAGGCCAGGCTGGATGGGGCTTGGAGCAACCTGGTCTGGTGGGAGGTGTCCCTGCCCAGGGCAGGGGGTTGGAACTGGATGATTTTTAAGGTCCCTTCCAACCCAAACCATTCTGTGAGTCTATGATTTAATGATAGAGCAGTACCAAGATACAGACACAATCATCTCAGCACCCCAGTGCTGCCGGTGGGAATATTGAATTAAATGAAGGTTTGATAGATCTCAGAGGGTAACATCAGCCTTGGGAGGAACCTGAAGTGTGAGTCTGAAAGTGCCCCAGCTTTTCACATTGTTTTGGGGCTTATCTACAAGTCTCATGTGTCGAGGGGGACACTTGTGTGCTGGCATCCTCTATGAAGTCGTTCTTGTATGTCAGCTCCCAGGCAAGGTCAGTGCGGGGATGGACGGGATGCCTGGGGACACACACCCCACAGAGACACGTCCGCCCGGCAGAGAAGGATGCCATGGGCTGAGCTTGAATATATTTGGGCTTTTCACCCAGAGGTGCTGCACGGCTTATTCTAAACACAGCTCTGAATGCATTCCTGAGGGCAAACAAGCCGGACAGTTGGCAAATTTGGTCTCCAGCCTTGCCCTGAGGTTGGACTTAAAATAGACAGTGGGGCGTATCGGTGGCTGCCGTCCCAGCCTCTGCTGAAAACATACACCCCCTTCAGCAGATGGAACTCCCAGAAACAGGGATTTACAGGGAACAGGAGCAGGGTTTTCTCTCTAGAAGGCACTGTTGTAAAACACATATTAGTGGTGAGATTTCCCTGCAAGTATTTTGATGTGGTTTAAAAAAAGCAGAGCTAAAATAGGCATTTCTATTTTAGGATGCAAATGCCAACTCAGTGTCATTTTTTTCTTTGTAGTACGTGTTTCTAGGAATATTCTTAAGCCATTGAAGAATAAGAAAATCAAATACATTAAAATTAATTTAGTCTAGTCATTTAAGCTTTTTCTCAAAAAAAAAAAAAGAATTTGAAGTGTTTTCAGAAGGACACGTTGAAAATTTGATAGAACTACGCAATTGCATTACAAACCAAGTACCAGGAAGAAATGGGAGCACAGTCTGCACTGTCAAATGTTTGTCTTTGGGGAAGTCCAACAGATGACTTGTTTATCCCCGTTTTTTCTTCTAGGTGGAGATTGTAAATCTGAATTGTTGGGTGCTCCCAAAACACCACCTCCCGTGATGCTCTGTCTCCTGCACTCTGCCTGTGTTCATACCCATAGGCTCTGAGCGCAGAAATACTTGTACGATGAAATGCAGATCAGCTTTTCTTCCTCACCCACTTTTTACATAATTTGCACCACAAGCATCATCTAAAAAAAGCTTTGCCAGGTTTCTTCTGGATCAGCTGAGCTGTGCTGAGCAGCATTAAGAAGGCTGAAGAAGCTTTCAGC
Source organism: Calidris pugnax (assembly GCF_001431845.1). Lineage (NCBI taxonomy): Eukaryota > Metazoa > Chordata > Aves > Charadriiformes > Scolopacidae > Calidris > Calidris pugnax. The sequence continues at coordinate 741,788 of NW_015091012.1, read as the reverse complement.
CTCTGAGAAGCCTCTGATTAGGACACTTACCTTTGAGTTTCTGTTTCTCTGCTCTGAAGAGAGACACTTTCCGAGATTCAAAATTGTAATTTCTGCTTGGTGGAGGCCCGTAGGCCTCTTGGCTGGCTTTGAACTAGTTTGTCTTGGCTAATTTAGGCCACCAGCCTTGAGAAAATGTGGCACCTTGCCATCCCTCACCTGGAAAAAGTCCATCCCTCCATTTCAGTCCCAAGGTGCCCTCCAGCTTCCCCGGCCTCCCGACAAAATACACACCAGTGTCTCTTGGGGCTGGTTCTTTTTTCATAGTATTTTGGTAGTTCAGGCCTCACATGGTTAGACCTACTGTAATTCTAGAGCCAGTCCCTCAAAATGTGCCTGGGAGAGCTGAGAGCTTCGCCACTGTGCTGTGACTTCTGTCAAAACGTACTTTGTGCATCTGGCCACTCACCCACTTTTTACATAATTTGCACCACAAGCATCATCTAAAAAAAGCTTTGCCAGGTTTCTTCTGGATCAGCTGAGCTGTGCTGAGCAGCGTTAAGAAGGCTGAAGAAGCCTTCAGCCTCTGAGAAGCCTCTGATTAGGACACTTACCTTTGAGTTTCTGTTTCTCTGCTCTGAAGAGAGACACTTTCCGAGATTCAAAATTGTAATTTCTGCTTGGTGGAGGCCCATAGGCCTCTTGGCTGACTTTGAACCAGTTTGTCTTGGCTAATTTAGGCCACCAGCCTTGAGAAAGGGTGGCACCTTGCCATCCCTCACCTGGAAAAAGTCCATCCCTCCGCTTCAGTCCCAAGGTGCCCTCCAGCTTCCCCGCCTCCCAACAAAATACACACCAGTGTCTCTTGGGGCTGGTTCTTTTTTCATAGTTTTTTGGCAGTTCAGGCCTCACATGGTTAGACTTACTGTAATTCTAGAGCCAGTCCCTCAAAATGTGCCTGGAAGAGCACAAAATATACTTTGTGCATCTCGCCGAAATTTCAAGAGATGTCAAACCAGAAGAAACTGCAGGCTTTGGGCTAGCAAAGCACTGCAGATGCCATCAGGACCACCTTTGTCACAGAAAATGCCATCAAGACCACCTTTGTTACACGCCACCTCGAGGGCTCTGTCCAGTTTTGGGGCCCTCACCACAAAAAAGCCATTGAGGGGCTGGAGCGGGTCCAGAGAAGGGCAACGGAGCTGGTGAGGGGTCTGGAGCACAAGTCTGGTGAGGAGCGGCTGAGGGAGCTGGGGGTGTTCAGCCTGGAGAAAAGGAGGCTGAGGGGAGACCTTCTGGCTCTCTACAACTCCCTGAAAGGAGGGTGTAGCCAGGGGGGGTCGGTCTCTTCTCCCAAGGAACAGGCCATGGGACAAGAGGAAATGGCCTCAAGTTGTGCTGCTTTGTAAAACACTCTTCTCAAAAGAGGGTGGCACTGGGAGCTTTGTATTCATTTGGGTACTACATGGATGCCATCTGTCTATATAGAAGGAGATTATGCCTACATAAAATTGAAAAGTATACATTATTGTTTGGTGTATTACTGAAAAACACTTAAAATTGAGGATTCACTGTACTGAACCTTGTCTCTGGTCAGAGCACCTTTTTCTCTTCCTGCGCCGTTCACAGATCTTCTTCCCACTGTGGCCGATGTCTTTGAAGGACGTTTGGCTGTGAAATAAAAGGATGTATTTAAAGATATATTCAAATCTAGAGATACCTTTTCTGGGAAGCTTTGAGGTGAAATGTGTTGTTTCATAAAATCATAGAATGGTTTGGATTGGAAGGGACCTTAAAGACCATCCAGTTCCAATGCCCTGCCATGGGCAGGGACACCTCCCACCAGACCAGGTTGCTCAACCTGAACTGAATTGAACACTTCTGATTTTTTTTTTTTAACTTTTTCCAATGGAGAATATTCGTTTTCTTGCCTAAAATATTGCCTGTGTTCTTGTTTTGATCCCGAGCAGGATGGAAGATACTGCTCGCTCTTGGAAACAGTTTCTGTGCTTTGAAGCCTGGCTTCACTTATGCCCTGTAGTGTTCATGTTTAATTCACTTACGTTGTAGAATATGGGTCATGTTCTTCTCCTTTTGCTCCGGGTTAGGCTGACAGCATCCCCTCCAGTGAGGCAACTGCACAGCCAAAATGAATTTCAATGCGTATAGAACTTAATAACTATTACAGTTATTTTAAAAACTTGTGTACCATCCTGATTTTTTGTTTCTGCTACTGGAAGATAATAGTTCTTAAAACATTAGATGATTTAATTATTGTTAATAACAGAGTAGTGATGGAAAAGAGTAAAAAAAATTATAACCTGCCAACCTTATTTTAATACATTTTAGTTTTGGAATAGTACTTAGCTTAAAGACAATTCTGTTTTCATAAGGAACGATGCTTTACAAATATGTTAAATATATTACACTCATTCTCCTCAGATAAGCTGATTTATCTCCACAAGAAGTATGTAATATTCATAGGATTCTCCGGTCTGAGATTCTTACATCTAGGAAAATCAACATATAATTTTGTGAATCAAACAGTAGTTTGAGTATGAAGCACTAGACATTTTTCCTGCAGAATTTCTGCCACTGATTAAATTATTGGTTTTCTGGAAAGTGTGTCACACTCACAGGAACACTCACAAAGCGCAGGTTAATAGGAGCAGAATTCATACTCTCATTTTGTGGTA
>NW_015091012.1:727387-730609 GCF_001431845.1 Calidris pugnax | reverse complement strand
CACCACAAAAAAGACCTTGAGGGGCTGGAGCGGGTCCAGAGAAGGGCAACGGAGCTGGTGAGGGGTCTGGAGCACAAGTCTGGTGAGGAGCGGCTGAGGGAGCTGGGGGTGTTCAGCCTGGAGAAAAGGAGGCTGAGGGGAGACCTTCTCGCTCTCTCCAACTCCCTGAAAGGAGGGTGTAGCCAGGGGGGGTCAGTCTCTGCTCCCAAGGAACAGGCCATGGGACAAGAGGAGATGGCCTCAAGTTGTGCTGCTTTGCAAAACACTCTTGTCAAAAGACGGCAGCACTGGGAGCTTTGTATTCATTTGGGTACTACATGGATGCCATCTGTCTATATAGAAGGAGATTATGCCTACATAAAATTGAAAAGTATACATTATTGTTTGGTGTATTACTGAAAAACACTTAAAATTGAGGATTCACTGTACTGAACCTTGTCTCTGGTCAGAGCACCTTTTTCTCTTCCTGCGCCGTTCACAGATCTTCTTCCCACTGTGGCCAATCTCTTTGAAGGACGTTTGGCTGTGAAAGAAAAGGATGTATTTAAGGATATATTAAAATCTAGAGATACCTTTTCTGGGAAGCTTTGAGGTGAAATGTGTTGTTTCATAGAATCACAGAATAGTTTGGGTTGGAAGGGACCTTAAAGACCATCCAGTTCCAATGCCCTGCCATGGGCAGGGACACCTCCCACCAGACCAGGTTGCTCAACCTGAACTGAATTGAACACTTCTGATTTTTTTTTTTTAACTTTTTCCAATGGAGAATATTCGTTTTCTTGCCTAAAATATTGCCTGTGTTCTTGTTTTGATCCCGAGCAGGATGGAAGATACTGCTCGCTCTTGGAAACAGTTTCTGTGCTTTGAAGCCTGGCTTCACTTATGCCCTGTAGTGTTCATGTTTAATTCACTTACGTTGTAGAATATGGGTCATGTTCTTCTCCTTTTGCTCCGGGTTAGGCTGACAGCATCCCCTCCAGTGAGGCAACTGCACAGCCAAAATGAATTTCAATGCATATAGAACTTAATAACTATTACAGTTATTTTAAAAAACTTGTGTACCATCCTGATTTTTTGTTTCTGCTACTGGAAGATAATAGTTCTTAAAACATTAGATGATTTAATTATTGATAATAACAGAGTAGTGATGGAAAAGAGTAAAAAAAATTATAACCTGCCAACCTTATTTTAATACATTTTAGTTTTGGAATAGTATTTAGCTTAAAGACAATTCTGTTTTAGAATCATAGAATCATAGAATCATTGAGGTTGGAAGAGACCCTTGGGATCATCGAGTCCAACCATCTACCCTACTCTACTCCTTTTCATAAGGAACGATGCTTTACAAATATGTTAAATATATTACACTCATTCTCCTCAGATAAGCTGATTTATCTCCACAAGAAGTATGTAATATTCATAGGATTCTCCGGTCTGAGATTCTTACATCTAGGAAAATCAACATATAATTTTGTGAATCAAACAGTAGTTTGAGTACGAAGCACTAGACATTTTTCCTGGAGAATTTCTGCCACTGATTATATTATTGGTTTTCTGGAAAGCTGGAAAGTGTGTCACACTCACAGGAACACTCACAAAGCGCAGGTTAATAGGAGCAGAATTCATACTCTCATTTTGTGGTAAATGGATTCTTTTTTCAACTGTAAATATTAGTCTTTAGAATATAAACAGGAAGATTAATAAAAAAAAGTCGTCTAAGCCTTATCATTTATTTTATCAGTGTGATAAGGAAAACAAGTGTGTGCTTTATCCATCCTTCATATTAATCTTATATGGTAAGAGCCATTGCTGTCACAGGCTCTCTCTTATGTTCAATGTACCGGGGACTGCAGGTGTTGCCAGAGAAGGTGTGTGAGATCAGATCTTTTAACCGAGAGTGTTTATGGATTTGGTTTCTTCTGAATTATTTTTTCTTTTACATTCTGAATGTAAAGCAATTCTTTTCCAAAGTGAAATGACCGGGCAGTGAAAGGGCTGCTTTTCTAGTGCACACAGATGATCTTTTGGTAAAATGCTGTGGTTTTCCAGGATCTCCTGGACAGGAGATTGTGCGCAGACTTTCTAGACTGTGATGCCACGATTTTTATGTGGATCTGTGTTCCTTCATTTTTAGATAGAAGGCTGTGGGATCCTGCTTTGCATGTGTGTATGTGTGTGTTATCTGTCCATTACAACAATAACTTCAGTGATGGTGGACAACAGGATGCCCATGGGCCAGCAATGTGCCCTTGGGGCCAAGAAGGCCAAGGGCATCCTGGGGGGCATCAGGAAGAGTGTGGCCAGCAGGTGGAGGGAGGTCATCCTGCCCCTCTGCTCTGCCCTGGGGAGGCCCCATCTGGAGCACTGGGACCAGTTCTGGGCTCCCCAGTTCCAGAAGGACAGGGAACTGCTGGAGAGGGGACAGCAGAGGGCTACAGAGATGATGAGGGGCCTGGAGCATCTCTCTTACAAGGAAAGGCTGAGGGACTTGGGTCTTTTTAGCCTGAAGAAGAGAAGGCTGAGGGGGGATCTGATCAACGCCTATAAATACTGAAAGGGTGGGTGTCAGGAGGATGGGGCCAGTCTTTTTTCAGTGGTGCCCAGGGATGGGACAAGAGGGAACGGGCACAAACTTGTGATACGTACCCTGCTGAGGAGGAAGGCTGGTTACCTGGAGTAAAGCCGGGTGACCAGCTTTGTTCCTACTGGAGTTGGTAGCGAATCCCCACCCAACCCAGCCCAATAATCCCAGTTTGTTTCTCAGCATCTTTAGAAGATGCTGACAAACATTTCATTTAAAGAAGAACTTCTTTGCTGTGAGGGTGGTGAGAGCCTGGCCCAGGTTGCCCAGAGAAGCTGTGGCTGCCCCATCCCTGGAGGGGTTCAAGGCCAGGCTGGATGGGTCTTGGAGCAACCTGGTCTGGTGGGAGGTGTCCCTGCCCAGGGCAGGGGGTTGGAACTGGGTGGTCTTTAAGGTCTCTTCCAATTTCAACCATGATCTCTCGCTGGGGCTGCTGCTCCTCCAGCAGCCAAAACAGCATTTTCCCCTTGCTTAATCTTACAACCTCAGTTTTGCTTCTGAAGGCAAGAAGGAGAGCCCATTTATCATAGACCCATAGAATGGTTGGGGTTAGAAGGGACCTTAAAGATCATCCAGTTCCAACCCCCCTGCCCTGGGCAGGGACACCTCCCACCACACCAGGTTGCTCCAAGCCCCCTCCA
>NW_015091012.1:712919-727260 GCF_001431845.1 Calidris pugnax | reverse complement strand
GGGGTGGCCGAATGGTGCGTGTTGATTTGAAGCGGGACGGGAGAGGGGAGAAGGGGCCGGTGCGGGGTCGGGGTTGGGGGGGGGATCCCGGTGGTGCCGGTGCCGGTGGCTGAGGCGGAGGCGGGTCCGGGGCGGTCCGGGGGCGGAGCGGAACCCGCCGCTCACTCCCCACGGCAGAATAAGCGATATCTTCCCGGACTACGGTAGCCCCAGCTTCTGGTTTAGAGGAAGAGGAGGAAAAAGAGGAGGGAGGAAGACCCAGCGGTAGATGCCATGGGCCAGCTCTGCTGCTTTCCCTTCGCCAGAGGGGAGGAAAAAATCAGTAAGTGGGCACCGCGGCTGCCACCCCCCCCCACCCCCCTCCCCTGGGGGGCTGGCACGGTCCTTGGGGTCTGGGTTTTTATCCCCTGTTAGGAAATGAACCCATGGCTTCGCAGAAAAAAGATGGGGATAGGCGGGGACACACGGAGCAATATCCCCGTTTGAGTAAATTAAGATTTCTTCGCGGTCGAGAGGAGTGATTATGTCTGATTTTGTGGGTGAGCGCTCGAGCGGTCCATCCCTCTGAGCAAACGCGGCCAAAGTGAGTGTTTTAGTTTTCCTTTTTAGCAATAGTGGAAAATTAAAAGGATGTGTTGGGCTTGGGGCTGGGCTGGCCGCTAAATCCAGACGCGAGTGTGATTTTAACGAGGGCGATTTCGAGGTGAGAAGGTTTTAATGTTGATGGTGCCCACATGCTGATGGTGACACTCATTAGTGCCAGGCAGAAAGAACAGAATGAGATTTTATTAATGGATGATGAAGGAAATCATCCGTTCCTTTTCCATTTGGGTGTTGGTTGGGTGTGTAGCTTTAAGCCGACCGAGTGAGGGAATAGTTGCACTTTATCTCCACGCATTCATCTGGCAGGGGCTGGAGTGGCTGTCAAGTATATATATCTCTGGGTTTGCTTTTCGTTGGGTAAATATAAGTTGAATTAGAGGAAGCAGTTCTGATTGCCTCATCCCTTAGTGCACGGAGTCGAACGAGCTAATTTGACTGGAATGTTGGTTCTGCTAAATTATCGGCCGAAAATGCTGTTTGTCCACAGTTTGCTTACACAATAAAATATTTACTCTTGACTTCTTACTCGGTGAAATATTGTCAACCTTTCTTCTGGAAGATGCAGCCAAATTTCTGTCACGCTGTGTCTGAAATCAGTTTTGACTGAATTCACATAATTCTTTAGCTGGAGGCTAGAAAATCCAGTGTTTTGATCTGGTTTATATTTCATTCGTGTTACTCAGGAAGCTGTCCAGGCATAACTAACACGAGAGTTTATACCATAAATTAAAAAATAAATAATTACACCGAGAGTGCAAGAAACCTGGAAGACAGCCTCAAGAAACTGAGTTGGCTGTTTTAAAATGTTTTTTCCTTCACGGGTCATGGTATGAGGGTAGATGCTGTAAATTTTGCATGGGGAAAATGGCAGGGAATATTTTATATTTCAAAACTTTTTTGTATTATATGGCCGGTAGGGAGTGTCTCCACGTGAAAAGCAACGAGCTAATGCATCTCACTTCTGATAGACAGAATTGGTGAAGATAAACAGCAAATACAAATTGTTTTTAAGGTTGTTCTGGTGACACAGAACAAAAGATGCAAAAGAGTGAGAGGTTCTTCTGCTTCTCCCGGTCCCCTCATGTCACTGCTTTTTGACTTTTCTTCTGGCATTACCTGTCAGGCACCAGTCTTCTGGGAAGGTGCTCCTGTGAGTGAATGGAACGTACACTGAATATAATATTTAGGACCTCAAACTGCTTGGAGTCAAAAAAAAAAAAAGCATTTGGGAGATGTCATTGCCTGCAAAGTCACAAGGGCTTTTGAAAGAGGTTGGGCTTCGGGCATGTAGCAGCTGAAAAGTGGGGCACAAACCCCTGAGGGTGAGGGAGGGACAAAAAGGATAGTTACAGGAGGATGAGAATCTGAAACAAGGAGGTCTGGCCGTGGAGAAAGAAGGAGAAAAAAGTAGGTGTGTCCCTGTTTTGCCAGCGTTTGTGGGGAAATGAGGTAGACTGAGATGTCTTGCAGGTAGAGGGTGTGTTTGACGAGCATGGTGGGTACAATTGGCTTTTCCCTCAGTCCAGCAGAGTCTGGAGAAAAGGGAAAAGAGAAGGGGCTTTGCTTTCAGGTGGTCCCTTGGCCACCCTCCTTCCTTCTGCTGTGCCTGGGTCTCCCTCTGGGCAGTGGGCTCTGCCCCAGCCAGACCCATGGTGTGAAGCTGGACACAGGCAACAGGCAGGAGGCAGTGATTTTTCACATCCATTTTTCATGTTCTTATCACATTGTCATGGTGGCCTTTAAACTAATCGTGTTGGGAAATTAACCTGGGCTTTTTATTGCCACTAAATGATCCTGGTCAGCAAACATGTGGGTGGAAATCACTATCATGTGATCGTAGCAGACGAGAAACAAAAAGTACATTAAATAAAGGCAAGGATTTGCACTCAACAGCGGCTCGTCGTGCTGCTTGACTCGCTACAGCCACAGGGAAGAGGAAAACATCCAAACTTCATTATGGTCTTCCTATAAGTTTTGTTGGTTTTGCCTCAAGTTAAGCACAGCTGACAAAAGCCAGTTATTGAATTGCTGAGAGTTCATCCCTCAGTAAAGGAAATGCTTCTATTTCATATATAGTGTAGTTTCAAAAAGTGGTGTAGCTTATATTACCTGGTGCTGTTACATAGAATGTATTTTTAACTTAGAAATTAAGAAAGATGCCTGTTACTGAAATGCACCAAAGTGCTGGCACGTGGAAGCTGAGTCACATTATTAAGTTTGAACAGCCACTTGCTTGCATCCTGTAACCACACACAGTATGGCTTTCACATCCCTCTCGGTTCTCTCCAAATATCTCAGAAAACATTTAGCCAAGCTTTGTGGTTATGGTAAGACCATAAAACCATAAGAAAAGAGCAGGCATAAGATGTTTCCTCAAAATACAGCTCCAGGGCTGTTCAAGGCTTGTGGACTTCATGAAGTGGGGTGGCATCCTTCATAATTAAGCCTTTAATAAATTTTTCTTCCAATATTTTTTCCAGTCACATCTTGAATCCATGTAAACTTTTAGTATCTGTATTATTTTCTGTCAAGGAGCTTTACACCTTCAATTTTGTGATTAACCCTATTAGCTCTGCCAACAAATACAATTTGGTTTGGCACACTTGGTAAAAATAAATTCCCAGAGTGTATTCTGGGGAGCAAAAAGCTGGGGGATTCCTCTGAGAAGCGAAGGGAAGAAGTATCTGTCCCCACCCCTGGTTGTGGGACAGAGATACAAGGAAAGCACCAGTAGAAGCTGTTAAATCTTAGGCATTTAGGACCTTCACAACCTGTTATTTCAGTTGTCTCAGTGAAGGATCGTGTCACCACTCTGGGGCTGGGGAGCTTCCTACAGGATGCAGAAACCACATTCAGCATCTCCAAATGCTGCCTTTATGTATATTGATCTATAGGAAGAGAACCTGAGATCCCCCAGGTTCCTGTAAATTCGAAGGAAGTTATGCTCGTGAGTGGAAATAATAGTTTTAGAGGTTGCCTAAATCTTGATAAAATTTATGAAAATTCTAATAAAACCTATGAAGACTTCTTTTTTTTCTAAATTAAAATTATTAGGGTGGAAATCTGATTCTTTAAATCAAAACAAAAAACCCCAACTTGATTTCTTTTCTCATTCAACAGTATTAAACTCCAGTGACAATGGTGGGGGGGTGTCGAAATTTGGCTCGCTATGTTTAAGGAGGGGCTTTTGAAAGAGCGTATAGTCCAAAAAAAAAAAGACTAGTGTATAGTCTAACAAATAATTCTTTGTATTTCTGAGATCATGAAGGAATTTACTGGATGATAACCCTGGAGTTAGACCTGGTATTGATTTGCTTGTGTCGATGCTAAATAAGCGCTTTTTAATTTTGGAAATTTTCTCAAAGGATTTTTGACTGCTTTTTGAAATGATCTCATTTGAAGCTTATTTCTGGTCTAAAGCTGTTTCTTTATTTTAACTTCATGGCGTGACACCTTTTAACATGGCATAAAAGAAAGCAATTTACAAAATAAACATTGTCACGCTTCACTTTATCTGTATATCATAGAAACAGAATCATAGAATGGTTAGAGGTGGAAGGGAGCTTAAAGATCATCCAGTTCTAACCCCCTGCCATGGACAGGGACACCTCCCACCAGACCAGGTTGCTCCAAGCCCCATCCAGCCTGGCCTTGAACCCCTCCAGGGATGGGGCAGCCACAGCTTCTCTGGGCAACCTGGGCCAGGCTCTCACCACCCTCACAGCAAAGAATTTCTTCCTAATATCTCATCTAAATCTCCCCTCTTTCAATTTAAAACCATTACCTATGGAGTCCTATGGCTCCATTCCCTGATCAGGAGTCCCTCCCCATCTCTCCTGGAGCCCCTTTTAGGTACTGGAAGGGGCTCTAAGGTCTTCCCAGAGCCTTCTCTTCTCCAGGCTGAACCCCCCCAACTCTGTCTTCTTAGTAGAGGTTCTCCAGTCCTCTGATCATTTCTGTGGACCTCTCCTGGACCTGTTCCAACAGGTCCATGTCCTTCCTGTGCTGAGGACTCCAGAGCTGGCACTCCAGGTGGGGTCTCACCAGAGTGGAGCAGAGGGGCAGAATCACCTTCTTCACCCTGCTGGCCATGCTTCTGTTGATGCAGCCCAGGATGGGGTTGTCTTTCTGGGCTCCCAGCGCATGTTGCTGGCTCATGTTGAGCTTCTCATCCACCAACACCCCCAAGTCCTTCTCCTCAGGGCTGCTCCCCAGCCATTCTCCACCCAACCTGGATTTGTGCCTGGGATTGCCACCTCCCAGGCACATCCCATATGCGTTAGCCCGTTTGCTACCTGCTTCCAGATAGGAAACCACAGATTTGAGGCTTTGTTGTAGCGGGCAGAAATTGTTAAAAAAGGCTGTTAAATACTGAATTCATACAAAATTCCCCTGTCAGTCCATTACTGATGTGGAATAAGGCTGGTCACATCAAAATAGAACATGGAACTTAGTTGCATGCTAAAAGATGCGATTCACAGCTTTGAGAGGGCAGAGCATAGGGATGTGAGCACTCACGTGTTAGGATTTAATGAGATTAAACACTTAATTTGTTGCTTGATGGCTATTATGGACTGTTACTTATGGTGCATATTGAATATAACACATGCAAATAGGTGTGGAAATAAGTTAATGAGCATGGGCCCTGGTTGCTACATACCCTGTGGGCAGGAACCAGGCAAGCTCCAGCACTCCAGGTCTTGCTTTTTTGGGTCTGACCAAAAATCACCCATCGGTATCTAACTAGGGATTGGTTTTTGAGAGTAAAAAAAGGAAAGTTCAGTGAAGGAAACACAGCTTTTTTTTTTTATTTAGGTCTTTAAAATGATTTTGAAAATCCCCAAAGTCACATTTGCAAGTCAATGACTTGGTCAGGTCTGCAGTTTGTTGTCATTTATCATGAATTATTTTGCAGTTGTGCTGTGGCCACATAACAGAGGCATTGTCTGGCTTTCTGTCATGAGACGTGACAGGTTCCCTACCACAAATAGTCCGTCAAACCCCTTTGTTAAATACCACTCTGCGTTCCCTGGGCTGTCTAACTAGTTTCCAGTACTGAGAGCTCCCCGTCCCACAGGTTGTGTGACCTTTTCACTTCTGTTTTGGGAGGTTTTAACTCTTAGTTGCGATACCTGCTCTGGTAGGATCATAGAATCATAGAATCATTCAGGTTGGAAGAGACCCTTGGGATCATCGAGTCCAACCATCTATCCTACTCTACAAAGTCCTCCCCTACACCACGTCCCTTAGCACTGCATCTAAACGGCCCTTAAACACAGCCAGGGATGGGGATTCCACCACCTCAACACTGTCCTGTTCCCTCCTTCTTCCCTGAATGTGAGGACACCCACTCATCAGCTGAGCGTGGTGAGTCCCGTATACACTCCATTCCCCAGTACTTATATTCTTCCCCGTCTTGCCAACCTCCCTGTTTAATGTTGGTTCTTCACTCCTACGCACACGTTCCCTCATACAGACAAGGTGTACACAAAGAGGTGCATGATGTGGATGAAAAAACAGTTTGCAGGAAAGGTGCATTCCTCGAAATGACATTTTGAATAGCAACCAGGTATTATTTAGAATCATAGACTTGCCTAGGTTGGAAGGGACCTTTCAGATCATCGAGTCCAACCATCAACCTCCTAGAACTTCAGAGTGATTAGGTTGGTATCATTGCTTCCATTCTCTATTGGAAGAAAAGAAAGAAAATTTAGTGGTCCCAACCAAAACTAACCGTTGAATACTTACCACATCAGAGTTATACAAGTCTTTCTTCGTCTACAAGCAGCACTGTTAGGTTTGATGACCAGGACAATAAGCCTGACTAAAGCCTGATGACAACCAAGACTGTCATTATTGTTTGTGAATCATGAGTGCGCCTATTTGTGGTCTGGAAAAATGGAGAAATATAATCACCTTGAAGTAAAGACAATAAAAATTAATGGTGACTGTGAAATTGGGGAGTTTTTAAACTTGTTAGATAGACCATATGCCATAGGCAGGCCTCCTCAAAATTGAAATAGAAATATCTCTACATTTTTGGGTTGGGTTGGTTTTTTGTTTGCATTTGGGTTTGTTTTTTTGTTGTTGGGTTGTGGTTTTTTTTAATTGATAACAGCTTTTAGAAAATACTCCTACATTGTATGAACACACATTGCTGAATTTCCTCCAGAGACTGATCTATCGTCATTCTAGGTGGCATTTGACTTTTAATTGAAAAGTGAAATTCAATTTTTTTTTCTCCCTTTATGTTTAATACAAACATGTGTAAGTCCAAATTTACATCCTATAAGCTGATATGGCCTGTGGAAGAGATCAAATTAGCTTACTGAGTTTAATTTTTGTACCAGGTTTTATTATACATCCTATAAGCTGATATGGCCTGTGGAAAGAGATTAAATTAGCTTACTGAATTTAATTTTTGTACCAGTTTTTATTTGAGTATAAGGAATTTTGGGCAGAGAATTATATCATTTTTTTAAACTAGGCTATGGTTTACTATTTCAGGAGTGTGCAGCAGGCTGGCTTGCTCCATAATCTATTAGATTGCAGATGTTAGGCTCCCTTCCACCTTCCTGGCAGGATGTTTTTGTGTAAAATGAATTGCAACTAGAAATTCTGGACATGAATCAAGTCAACTGCGATTGCCTTGCTATTAAGTTATATTACTGATGGGGGGGAAAAGCAGCAGTATTTATTCTTTAATTTATTTAGCGATATGGAAGAACTGCTTTTTTCCTGCAAGAAAACATGAGCAAAGACAGGGAGTTCTTTGGTTCATAATCAAAAAACGTCCAGGTTAATTTGTAACTGTTCTAAAATAGTGAAAATTGTAAATTCAGTTAAAAGTCTAATCTTTCTGTAATGTGCATTTATGTATGAAATAAAGATGTATGTGGGGCTGAAGGCCTTATTGGAGAGTACTTTGGACCACAGTGATCCATAAACACTGAGAAACTTGAGCAAAGCCCTTAACCAAACTTGTTTGTATGAAAGGACTCGGGGAATTACCCATGAGAAGTCAGGAAGAGATTTCAAAACTTCATTATGGTCTTCCTATAAGTTTTGTTGGTTTTGCCTCAAGTTAAGCACAGCTGACAAAAGCCAGTTATTGAATTGCTGAGAGTTCATCCCTCAGTAAAGGAAATGCTTCTATTTCATATATAGTGTAGTTTCAAAAAGTGGTGTAGCTTATATTACCTGGTGCTGTTACATAGAATGTATTTTTAACTTAGAAATTAAGAAAGATGCCTGTTACTGAAATGCACCAAAGTGCTGGCACGTGGAAGCTGAGTCACATTATTAAGTTTGAACAGCCACTTGCTTGCATCCTGTAACCACACACAGTATGGCTTTCACATCCCTCTCGGTTCTCTCCAAATATCTCAGAAAACATTTAGCCAAGCTTTGTGGTTATGGTAAGACCATAAAACCATAAGAAAAGAGCAGGCATAAGATGTTTCCTCAAAATACAGCTCCAGGGCTGTTCAAGGCTTGTGGACTTCATGAAGTGGGGTGGCATCCTTCATAATTAAGCCTTTAATAAATTTTTCTTCCAATATTTTTTCCAGTCACATCTTGAATCCATGTAAACTTTTAGTATCTGTATTATTTTCTGTCAAGGAGCTTTACACCTTCAATTTTGTGATTAACCCTATTAGCTCTGCCAACAAATACAATTTGGTTTGGCACACTTGGTAAAAATAAATTCCCAGAGTGTATTCTGGGGAGCAAAAAGCTGGGGGATTCCTCTGAGAAGCGAAGGGAAGAAGTATCTGTCCCCACCCCTGGTTGTGGGACAGAGATACAAGGAAAGCACCAGTAGAAGCTGTTAAATCTTAGGCATTTAGGACCTTCACAACCTGTTATTTCAGTTGTCTCAGTGAAGGATCGTGTCACCACTCTGGGGCTGGGGAGCTTCCTACAGGATGCAGAAACCACATTCAGCATCTCCAAATGCTGCCTTTATGTATATTGATCTATAGGAAGAGAACCTGAGATCCCCCAGGTTCCTGTAAATTCGAAGGAAGTTATGCTCGTGAGTGGAAATAATAGTTTTAGAGGTTGCCTAAATCTTGATAAAATTTATGAAAATTCTAATAAAACCTATGAAGACTTCTTTTTTTTCTAAATTAAAATTATTAGGGTGGAAATCTGATTCTTTAAATCAAAACAAAAAACCCCAACTTGATTTCTTTTCTCATTCAACAGTATTAAACTCCAGTGACAATGGTGGGGGGGTGTCGAAATTTGGCTCGCTATGTTTAAGGAGGGGCTTTTGAAAGAGCGTATAGTCCAAAAAAAAAAAGACTAGTGTATAGTCTAACAAATAATTCTTTGTATTTCTGAGATCATGAAGGAATTTACTGGATGATAACCCTGGAGTTAGACCTGGTATTGATTTGCTTGTGTCGATGCTAAATAAGCGCTTTTTAATTTTGGAAATTTTCTCAAAGGATTTTTGACTGCTTTTTGAAATGATCTCATTTGAAGCTTATTTCTGGTCTAAAGCTGTTTCTTTATTTTAACTTCATGGCGTGACACCTTTTAACATGGCATAAAAGAAAGCAATTTACAAAATAAACATTGTCACGCTTCACTTTATCTGTATATCATAGAAACAGAATCATAGAATGGTTAGAGGTGGAAGGGAGCTTAAAGATCATCCAGTTCTAACCCCCTGCCATGGACAGGGACACCTCCCACCAGACCAGGTTGCTCCAAGCCCCATCCAGCCTGGCCTTGAACCCCTCCAGGGATGGGGCAGCCACAGCTTCTCTGGGCAACCTGGGCCAGGCTCTCACCACCCTCACAGCAAAGAATTTCTTCCTAATATCTCATCTAAATCTCCCCTCTTTCAATTTAAAACCATTACCTATGGAGTCCTATGGCTCCATTCCCTGATCAGGAGTCCCTCCCCATCTCTCCTGGAGCCCCTTTTAGGTACTGGAAGGGGCTCTAAGGTCTTCCCAGAGCCTTCTCTTCTCCAGGCTGAACCCCCCCAACTCTGTCTTCTTAGTAGAGGTTCTCCAGTCCTCTGATCATTTCTGTGGACCTCTCCTGGACCTGTTCCAACAGGTCCATGTCCTTCCTGTGCTGAGGACTCCAGAGCTGGCACTCCAGGTGGGGTCTCACCAGAGTGGAGCAGAGGGGCAGAATCACCTTCTTCACCCTGCTGGCCATGCTTCTGTTGATGCAGCCCAGGATGGGGTTGTCTTTCTGGGCTCCCAGCGCATGTTGCTGGCTCATGTTGAGCTTCTCATCCACCAACACCCCCAAGTCCTTCTCCTCAGGGCTGCTCCCCAGCCATTCTCCACCCAACCTGGATTTGTGCCTGGGATTGCCACCTCCCAGGCACATCCCATATGCGTTAGCCCGTTTGCTACCTGCTTCCAGATAGGAAACCACAGATTTGAGGCTTTGTTGTAGCGGGCAGAAATTGTTAAAAAAGGCTGTTAAATACTGAATTCATACAAAATTCCCCTGTCAGTCCATTACTGATGTGGAATAAGGCTGGTCACATCAAAATAGAACATGGAACTTAGTTGCATGCTAAAAGATGCGATTCACAGCTTTGAGAGGGCAGAGCATAGGGATGTGAGCACTCACGTGTTAGGATTTAATGAGATTAAACACTTAATTTGTTGCTTGATGGCTATTATGGACTGTTACTTATGGTGCATATTGAATATAACACATGCAAATAGGTGTGGAAATAAGTAAATGAGCATGGGCCCTGGTTGCTACATACCCTGTGGGCAGGAACCAGGCAAGCTCCAGCACTCCAGGTCTTGCTTTTTTGGGTCTGACCAAAAATCACCCATCGGTATCTAACTAGGGATTGGTTTTTGAGAGTAAAAAAAGGAAAGTTCAGTGAAGGAAACACAGCTTTTTTTTTTTATTTAGGTCTTTAAAATGATTTTGAAAATCCCCAAAGTCACATTTGCAAGTCAATGACTTGGTCAGGTCTGCAGTTTGTTGTCATTTATCATGAATTATTTTGCAGTTGTGCTGTGGCCACATAACAGAGGCATTGTCTGGCTTTCTGTCATGAGACGTGACAGGTTCCCTACCACAAATAGTCCGTCAAACCCCTTTGTTAAATACCACTCTGCGTTCCCTGGGCTGTCTAACTAGTTTCCAGTACTGAGAGCTCCCCGTCCCACAGGTTGTGTGACCTTTTCACTTCTGTTTTGGGAGGTTTTAACTCTTAGTTGCGATACCTGCTCTGGTAGGATCATAGAATCATAGAATCATTCAGGTTGGAAGAGACCCTTGGGATCATCGAGTCCAACCATCTATCCTACTCTACAAAGTCCTCCCCTACACCACGTCCCTTAGCACTGCATCTAAACGGCCCTTAAACATAGCCAGGGATGGTGACTCCACCACCTCAACACTGTCCTGTTCCCTCCTTCTTCCTGAATGTGAGGACACCCACTCGTCAGCTGAGCGTGGTGAGTCCCGTATACACTCCATTCCCCAGTGCTTATATTCTTCCCATCTTGCCAACCTCCCTGTTTAATGTTGGTTCTTCACTCCTACGCACACGTTCCCTCATACAGACAAGGTGTACACAAAGAGGTGCATGATGTGGATGAAAAAACAGTTTGCAGGAAAGGTGCATTCCTCGAAATGACATTTTGAATAGCAACCAGGTATTATTTAGAATCATAGACTTGCCTAGGTTGGAAGGGACCTTTCAGATCATCGAGTCCAACCATCAACCTCCTAGAACTTCAGACTGATTAGGTTGGTATCATTGCTTCCATTGTCTATTGGAAGAAAAGAAAGAAAATTTAGTGGTCCCAACCAAAACTAACCGTTGAATACTTACCACATCAGAGTTATACAAGTCTTTCTTCGTCTACAAGCAGCACTGTTAGGTTTGATGACCAGGACAATAAGCCTGACTAAAGCCTGATGACAACCAAGACTGTCATTATTGTTTGTGAATCATGAGTGCGCCTATTTGTGGTCTGGAAAAATGGAGAAATATAATCACCTTGAAGTAAAGACAATAAAAATTAATGGTGACTGTGAAATTGGGGAGTTTTTAAACTTTTTAGATAGACCATATGCCATAGCAGGCCTCCTCAAAATTGAAATAGAAATATCTCTACATTTTTGGGTTGGGTTGGTTTTTTGTTTGCATTTGGGTTTGTTTTTTTGTTGTTGGGTTGTGGTTTTTTTTAATTGATAACAGCTTTTAGAAAATACTCCTACATTGTATGAACACACATTGCTGAATTTCCTCCAGAGACTGATCTATCGTCATTCTAGGTGGCATTTGACTTTTAATTGAAAAGTGAAATTCAATTTTTTTTTCTCCCTTTATGTTTAATACAAACATGTGTAAGTCCAAATTTACATCCTATAAGCTGATATGGCCTGTGGAAAGAGATTAAATTAGCTTACTGAATTTAATTTTTGTACCAGTTTTTATTTGAGTATAAGGAATTTTGGGCAGAGAATTATATCATTTTTTTAAACTAGGCTATGGTTTACTATTTCAGGAGTGTGCAGCAGGCTGGCTTGCTCCATAATCTATTAGATTGCAGATGTTAGGCTCCCTTCCACCTTCCTGGCAGGATGTTTTTGTGTAAAATGAATTGCAACTAGAAATTCTGGACATGAATCAAGTCAACTGCGATTGCCTTGCTATTAAGTTATATTACTGATGGGGGGGAAAAGCAGCAGTATTTATTCTTTAATTTATTTAGCGATATGGAAGAACTGCTTTTTTCCTGCAAGAAAACATGAGCAAAGACAGGGAGTTCTTTGGTTCATAATCAAAAAACGTCCAGGTTAATTTGTAACTGTTCTAAAATAGTGAAAATTGTAAATTCAGTTAAAAGTCTAATCTTTCTGTAATGTGCATTTATGTATGAAATAAAGATGTATGTGGGGCTGAAGGCCTTATTGGAGAGTACTTTGGACCACAGTGATCCATAAACACTGAGAAACTTGAGCAAAGCCCTTAACCAAACCCCTTTGTATGAAAGGACTCGGAGAATTACCCATGAGAAGTCAGGAAGAGATTTCATTTCAGGTCAGCTGCAGCAAGCAGAAGACTAATGGGTGTAGGTGATGAGCTTCGTGATGGGACAGGTACCAACACTACTTCTGTGTAGCAAGAGGAGAACAGAGTCTGCTGGTACTATCATACATGGGTTGTTTTCTGTCTTCCACTGATGCCACCAGGAGCTGGGTGCAAAAAATATCCATGCTGATGGTTAAGACCTTCTTAAAACTTCCCTCCTGGGTATTTTTATGGCCTGTTTATTCCTGTTTGTTGTATCTAGACTGCCCATTACCTTAAGTATTCAAGGGTAAATGACTTAATGTCCATCTTACGGTCAGCATAATTGCCAAACCATCACTTTGAGATGGTAGGTGGAAAAAATAAGGAAGTTTTTGGCTATCAGATGACACATAATATTTTGCAGAAGTATTTGCATAGATTCCTCCTGTATTGTTAAAATTGCATTTATTTTCTGTATTGAGGCCAAGTGTGCCATTCTCTGTTCACATGCTACTGGTACTTCACTGTCGGCACCTCTGCATCTGTGTTAGGTCCCAAACACATTGGGAGAGAGGGAATCATAGAATGGTTTGGGTTGGAAGGGACCTTAAAGATCATCCAGTCCCAACCCCCTGCCCTGGGCAGGGACACCTCCCACCAGAGCAGGTTGCTCCAAGCCCCATCCAGCTTGGCCTTGAACACCTCCGGGAACGGAGACTGATCCACTGATACTTGTGCCTCAAACATTAAAATCATGTAGACATCTGGTGGGTCAACCTTCTTGCTAAATTCAGCTGTCTCAGAACAGTGAAAAGGTGTCTCTGTACCTACTCTAGACTTGGAGAGAACAAGGAGGACCTGCCTGGTTGTGGTCGAACCTCAGTTGGAACCTGCAGTTTGTCTTGAGGAACAAGTCTTGAAGACTTGTTGGAAGGGCAGATCTCTGAGAGGTGTATGGACTGTGTATGTCCTTTGGCCATCCCTCTAGGCTGTATTGCCTCATAAGGCCGTTGCCCCACAGGATAAAGTTTAGAATGGCTCCTTGTCTGGCTGTCTTCTAAGGTGCTGCAGCGTTTATCAAGCTCATATTTCAAAAAAGGCTTATCTTCCTATTTGTCTGCTTCCCCATCCTCTTCTGACTTGCAAAACCATAATTCTCTGAGTATTCCAGAAATGAGTTTATTGCCAAAGAATTGATAGTTATTTAATGCCAGTCTGGGAGTGCTCAGAGCCATGGAAGAAAATGAAACAACTGATGCAAGTTTATACCTCACTTCTGCTGTGAAGGGCATTGTATGAGCCATTTGTTGATTTTTAGGTAAAATAATCTATTTAGTTATACCGGAGCAGATTCTTCATTCTTTAATCATGTTAGCACTGCAGCGGATAACTCTGTTATGGGATTTTTCATCCAGCAAAGATGAGAGAGAGCATTGGAATTGTTTTGTTTACAGCTGAAGGTTTCTTTGCAGCTTATGGGAACGGAGCCTGTGATCCGGGTGAGCCCATACAAAGGTCACCGCTGATGGGACTGGTCAGCTCGTTGTCAGACTAATGGGCTGCTGGTTTGAGGGGGTTGTGAAAAAGGCACTATTAGTTATACTATGGTTATGCAATTCTCTCTATGTGGAAATAAAACGCAGTAAGAGATGGTAGAATGATAGAATTGTCTGGGTTGGAAGGGACCTTTAAGATCATCTAGTCCAACCATCA
>NW_015091012.1:622518-712502 GCF_001431845.1 Calidris pugnax | reverse complement strand
GCTATTATGCATACAGCACTGTCGATGAGAGGGACCTTCCTTAAAATATTTATTTTACTGCACGTTGATGCAATGAATTATTTCTGTCATTTGTTTTAATGCTTTCGCTCTCTCTTTTAAAATTTATGGCCAAGTAATTTTTTTTAGTACGCCTTGTTCCAAGGTCAGGCAGCCCGCCTGAAGAAGCAATGTGCTGGAAACTTGCTCATGCGGAGAAGTTTCTAACCCTGACATTGGCCAGACGTTTTATTCATTGTTTCCGGAAGGTATTTCATTCAAAGAACCGCATGAATAGAAGAGCAGCTTCCAAGGGAAAAGTAGAGTATTGCTGCTATTATACATACAGCACTGTTGAGGAGAAGGACCTTCCTTAAAATATTTATCTTACTGCATGTTGATGCAATGAATTATTTCTGTCATTTGTTTTAATGCTTTCGCTCTCTCTTTTAAAATTTATGGCCAAGTAATTTTTTTTAGTACGCCTTGTTCCAAGGTCAGGCAGCCCGCCTGAAGAAGCAATGTGCTGGAAACTTGCTCATGCGGAGAAGTTTCTAACCCTGACATTGGCCAGACGTTTTATTCATTGTTTCCGGAAGGTATTTCATTCAAAGAACCGCATGAATAGAAGAGCAGCTTCCAAGGGAAAAGTAGTATTTTCTTGATCCCCTGAGTGAGCACACTGATGCTCCTTCAATTAAACTGTTTGAGGAGAGAGGGAGCTTCAGTGGATACAGATTGAGCCCTGTATTTCTTAGGTTATATTAATATAAATTCTGTCCGCCATAGGTCATTTCCTTGCCCTGTTGGGGTTGGAAAAAGGCCCAAGAATATATCCAAAATCTAGGAAAAAGGAAACTTTACAATGATTTGGAATATGAGCGAGTTCTGCTGCGATAGCATTGAAATAGCCCTCGGCATTTCTCTGGGCCACCAGCTGCAGTGGCAGATTACAGCTGAAAATTGCTTTTAATATTCCAAATTGTGCTGCTTCGTGGTTGTAGAAACCAAAGAGTAGTACAGACCAAAGAATGGTGAGCACCATTTCCCCTGGGGCCAAATATTTCAAATGCAGTTAGTTTGTTTTGTAAATCTCCAGCATAAGGTTAGAACAAAAACTTGAATAGAAATTAATAACTCTTTTAAAATATACTGTGATAGTTAATAGCTTTTTATCTTTTGTAAAAGGTAAATAATTGACAGTTAGCTATTGTCTATTAATTTGCAGCATAACATAAATTAGAATACATGTTGCTTTTGCTTATGAATTTATTTCTGTATAATAAAAATGATACTTTTCTGGTAGAGATAACATCTCAGAAAAAAATTCCAATGTACTGTAACTGAAGGGGGAATTTTAATAATGGTCATATTAATTAAAAACAGTAATATACCATTGAGTCCTGCAGTGCTTGAAAGCTGCCTGAAATTTTTTGGAGATTTTTTGCTAAACACACAAGTAAGGCCATGAAAGTGAGACAGATTATCTGGGGCATGATTCAAGCGGGAGTGAAAATGTCAAGTGAAACCCTTCGCAGGGGCGAGCGAGAATAGCGCTGATTTATACCCATCCCAGCCCCAGCCCCGGCCCTGGCCCTGCCAAGTGTCACGGCTGTGACAGTCCCTGCAGTGGAAAGGGGTGGGAATATCAGCCAGCCCCTTTAAAAAGAGACCTTCTATAAATAGCCTCAGTGAGATTGGTTCAGAAGGCAAGCCAAGAAATTGCCAGCTCCAGCTGGAATCCTCTTTGGAAGTACGTACATAGCGAGGGAAGGAGCCCGGGTAAAAGGCTTTTCTCAGAGCCCTGGGTGTTAAAAATCGGGCTGGTAGGGCTGATGGTTAGGCCTACAAAGATGGTGAGGGGCCTGGAGCATCTGTCTGAAGAGGAAAAGCCGAGGGACTTGGATCTTTTTAGTCTGGAGAAGAGAAGACTGAGGGGGGATCTGATTGGTGGGTGTCAGGAGGATGGGGTCAGTCTGTTCTCAGTGGTGCCCAGGGACAGGACAAGAGGGAACAGGCACAAACTTGAACATAAGAAGTTCCATCTCAACATGAGGAGGAACTTCTTTGCTGAGAGGGTGGCAGAGCCCTGGAAGAGGCTGCCCAGAGAGGTGGTGGAGTCTCCTTCTCTGGAGACATTTCAAACCCACCTGGACACGTTCCTGTGGGACATGCTCTGGGTGGACCTGCTCTGGCAGGGGGTTGGAGGAGATGATCTCCAGAGGTCCCTTTCAACCCCATAGCATTCTGTGATTCTGTGGTAGTCTGCTCCCATGGATCTTGGAGAATTCCAACACGATTCCTTAAAGCGAGAGTGAGCCTGGAAGAAAAATAAGGTCACTTTTACATTTTCTGCATTCACACTAGTTTTCCCAAGCAGTGCGTCTGCTGCTATCCCATATCCTTTTGGGTTTGAAAGGGAGAATGAAGGGCAAAAGGCAAAGTAAACATACATAAACACGTCTTGGGTGAACTGAAGAGAGGAACTTCACTGCCTGCCCTGAATGCAGATGTTCCACTTAAGAAGAGGAAGTGCTGTATTAGATTTCTCATACTTTTTCTAAGTGTGCAGGTTAAAATTTTTTGCTCATTAGTGGAAAAATATGTTTTGTATTCACCCCGTATACAAAAAGGTAGGAGATATTCTGTCTTTTAAGCTGTTAAGATGATTTAAAGGTTATCTTAATAAAACCATTGTCACAGAGGCAGAGTGGGCTCTCAGAGGAGCTCTGCTTGCTTCTCCCTGAGATACTACTGAATAAGGCAAAGGCTACAACAACATGTTTTTATTGAATTCCAAAGGGTAAATTACAGGCTGTTGCTATCAGGTAATGTTAAAAGCTGCCCTATATTCCCAGTAAACAACACACGAATACCTAATTCTGTATAATGGAAGTCCCCTTAGTCCCTTTTCTCATATTCATAATCATTATTATATGCTCCTTTCTCAGCTGACGGAGCTGTACGTGTGCTCTGGCGCGGTGCCTCTCCGCTCGCCCTACAAATCCTGCCACTTGTTGCTCACCAAACAGTCAAAGGAGCAACGTGGTTTTCTGAAGTGCCCTAAGACCTGCCCTGAAAAGCAGAAAGCATCAGAAAGTCTAAATATTTAGTTATGAATTTTACCTTTCCGTTTCCTTAAGCTTTAGTCATGCTAGACATTACAAACTGTATGAATTCACACACTGAAATCGGTCTCCCATTTGTTTCCAGTCCCTAAAGGGGCTTCAGGGCAGGTGGGGAGGGACTCTTTACCAGGAAGGGGAGCCATAGGGTGAGGGGGAATGGTTTTAAACTGAGAGAGGGGAGATTTAGATGAGATTTCTGGAAGAAATCCTTTCCTGTAAGGGTGGTGAGACCCTGGCCCAGGTTTCCCAGAGAAGCTGTGGCTGCCCCATCCCTGGAGGGGTTCAAGGCCAGGCTGGATGGGGCTTGGAGCAACCTGGTCTGGTGGGAGGTGTCCCTGCCCAGGGCAGGGGGTTGGAACTGGATGATCTTTAAGGTCCCTTCCAACCCAAACTGTTGTGTACTTCTATGATTCGTGTTACTGTGAGGATAGGTGTTTTGTCTAATGTCAACATAGAACCTAAGCTGAATTTTCCTCAAAAGCAATGGGTGAGCAAATCCATATTGCAGCCAAAGAAGTGTGGCATGCCAAGCATGCAATACCACTCTTTTTTTACTATATATGAACCACTACCTTAATTTAGATACTCATGTGCTTTGGCCTATTGTATGGCTGTGTGACGAGCCCTGCTGTATCCCAATCCCTGTGAGCTCAGAGAGGATCCTACAGTGTAGGATCTGTAACATATGGAAGAAAACATCTTTCACAGAAATAGAATAGCCACGCTTGGCAGTGGGAAAGTGTTACACAACTAAAATGTGGTACTTTGTCTCCTTCTTCTTAACCTGATGTTGTAAATGTGGTTTTTTTTCTCTTATACTGTCTTATTTGCGATGCCTAATGCTAGCTAATTGAGTCCTTTTTTTGCTAATGGAGAGTGGTATTCCTGGAAGCAGGCAGGCAACCTTTCTTCCAGAAACCATTAAAATACTAAAATTAAAAAACATTGTAAAAGTGGTCTGCACAGCCTCTCTTAGAGATGCCATATAATTAGGAAAGAGAAAACGAGTAATTTTATTTCATTTCATTAAAGGTCTCTAGAAACCAAAATCTGGACAAATAATCAGACTTTGCATTTTAACATTTCTGTTCTGACCCGGAATGACCAGGTGTGCTCCCGGAGTAGAAATTAGCTAGTTTTTGTGGAGGGGAAGGGGGAAATAAAATAAAAAAATTTCCAAAGGCAGGAGGAGGAACTGGTTAATGTGATTAAGCAACTGTTAAGATAGCACGGGGTGACTTCTGTTGCATCATGCGAAATAAGAACGAGAGAGAACATTTTGTATATATTTCAGGGAAAGCTTCCTGCCGGTGACAGATGCCGGACTGCAGAGAGTCTCCACGTTTTGCAATGTTTTGACCAAGCTTTTTAGATTAATGCAGACAAACAAAGAAAACGAGGCAAAGAAAAGAAAAGGTCTTTGGTTGGGTGAGGAGTTGTCCTTTAGATGACACCGGTCTGTTATTATTTGTGGAATTATTACAGGCATAACGTACCTTGAAAAGTATGGTAATAACGCACATTGGCACCTTCTTCAGCAGCTGATTATTGCTGATTTAGTAATATTTCATACATAATCAGTTTTGCTGTTCTTAAAATTTGAGCGGTTCTGTTTCCATAAGGTTGAACCGTAGAAGAGACTGTGATTTAGAGGAACTGGGGGTATAGGAAGGGGCGTATAATGCTATGAATTTAGCATGGAGAAAGGGCAAGGAAGTTGCCTTCACACCAGGAAAATGGAATGGAAGCCACAAACATTATTTAAAATCTAGATACGTTCCATTGATAAACATTTGAGTATAGATTAAGTCCTTGGGCCTTAAATCGCTAGAAGTGATTTAAGTGATAGATTATATATATTATTAGAATGTTATATACCATTAAGTGATAGATTATATATATTATTAGAATATTATATACCAGTGATAGATTTGGCGCTGACAATCTTTTATATAGTTGGTGCTTTTAGAGTTGTAATTCTGTTTGTAGACACAGTTGGACTTTTGTCAGGCTCCTGGCCCTGCCTGTCACTCTCATCACCTTAGGAATTGCTCTCCTAAATCAGCGTAGAGAAAACTGCCTTCGTATTACATATCTCCTCTTGATGCCAGTCCCTCAAAATCCACCATTAACTTTATATTTTCTGCTGGTGACTTAATCCCTGTGAATATCTGCCGGTCTCAGGTGAACTTCATCTGGGCATTTGCTGAGTTCCCTGGGAGTTGAAGTCCTTGAACCTGGATAATTGATGTGCTCTCACCAGAGAACGTGTATCTTTTTGCTAAGAGGAGAAATGTCTTCTGCCACGGTCTATTATTGTGTTACTCATTCTGTTTCACATCATAGCAATAATTTTTTTAAATGGCATTTTACTCAATTTTCCACTCTAGTACAAAAGCACAAGGATTGAACAAAAACATATTAAGTGTCAGGCATATTTTCTGCAGCTCTTACTGTGGCTGAGGACAGTCAGCAAATGAGTAACGTTGTTTACTGTCTTAAAAATCCATTACCATCCAGTGTGGCCTAATGCAATCAAAAAGGTTTTCCTCTCTTTTTCTCTTCTCTCAGCCCCCTTTTTACTTTTCACATACACATTGTTAATAGAATGTGAGAGGTTTTCCCAGCACAACATCAAAAGTTTATTCTTGTAGGTCCACGAGGTGGTTGAACGTCCTCCTAAAAGACTCTAGTAGACCAGATGGTTTACCTTTCTCTTCTTAAAATGAAATGTAGTGTAGTGTTTGCGTGTTTTGAAACACCGTTGACCCTCTGATTTAATGAAATACATGTTACTTTCTGTCCATCCCCCCCTGTGTGCCCTCTTCACACATTTTGTGTGTTCTGTTACAGTTAGAGGGGTTTACCCATCTCAGGAAATCTCCAAACGATATAATTTGCTCTTGAGGGGAAATGCTGCCCATCTCCTTCCTTCTCCTCTTCCTCCATGAGCTTTTCTTGGCCCTTGGAGCCAAACATAGAAGTGGGAGAACTTTTCTATGTGGAAAACATAAAGGCAAAGGGAATTATGGAATGAAATGTGTTGCTGCTCAGCTGGAGTGAAGAAAAAAATACCTGCTTTTGATTTCACTGTTTGTTCTGAACGTAGTGAAGAGAAACGCAAAAACTGGTTTGGCACGAACATCCAGCCTTTATTCCTTTCCTCTGAGTTTGAGAAAGGCTGAGAAAAATATTACTTTAAAATAAGAGGGAATGAGGGATCAAAGGTGAAATTCAAAATTAGAACTGTTTTGCCTGTTAGGAACAAAGGACCAGAAGACCAGCTGGCATAAATAAACAGTTCTCTATTGAAGTTAATGGGACAGAATTAGGATTATTAGGATGCTGAAGAGGAAGGGATGGAAGTGTGAATCCTGTGTAGGTAGAGATAATAAAATTTGCGAATGGAGAAAGGAGTAAGAAGAAAATCATCAATTGTAAGGCACGGTAATGAGCAATGCGTTAGGGTACAGAGTTTAAGTTGCTGAAAGTTGTGAGGATTAGTTCAGGTTTTGGAATAGCAGATGTATTTTTCTGGACTGATTTCACTGAAGGGCTGCTGGAACAGGCTTTGACTCACTGAGTTTGAGGAAGTAGAAATATGGGGGAAGAGAGAAAGGGAATGATTCTTTCGCGTGAGCGTAGCGTAAGAGCTCTAGGGAAATACATGGAAGAACCGTTGCTGCAGGTAGGGAAAGGCTGGTTTTGTTCTTTCACAAAGAAAATGCTTTTACAACTATTTGATATTTAACATAGGAAGGATGCAAAAGTAAGGCCCGCTGGCTTAAAAAAATAATCAAGAGTCAATTATTCTTGGTTTCTAATGGTGAAGCAGACTCAAGAATAACATTAATTTTGATTACGAGGTGCTTGTTCATCAACTTCAGATACATGCACTATTCATAAAGAAAACAGGATGGGGAAAAAAAATGAGCGTTGTTCTTTAGTATTCTTATTCTTTAATTTTTTCTTGTCCTAGATTATAAAGTCTGCTTATTTTATGTGAAGGATTGATTGCATTAAATTTAGTTTTATGAAATGGAGATGTTTCAGTTCCTTTCATCCACAGATTTCATTAAGTGATCTCTTTTTACGCTACACTCTAGCAACAATTTTTAAGTTTAGATGAAGTGAACTGTCATCCTGCCTTCTGCATTCTTAACGCTTCATTGCTGAAAGTTGTGAGGATTAGTTCAGGTTTTGGAATAGCAGATGTATTTTTCTGGACTGATTTCACTGAAGGGCTGCTGGAACAGGCTTTGACTCACTGAGTTTGAGGAAGTAGAAATATGGGGGAAGAGAGAAAGGGAATGATTCTTTCGCGTGAGCGTAGCGTAAGAGCTCTAGGGAAATACATGGAAGAACCGTTGCTGCAGGTAGGGAAAGGCTGGTTTTGTTCTTTCACAAAGAAAATGCTTTTACAACTATTTGATATTTAACATAGGAAGGATGCAAAAGTAAGGCCCGCTGGCTTAAAAAAATAATCAAGAGTCAATTATTCTTGGTTTCTAATGGTGAAGCAGACTCAAGAATAACATTAATTTTGATTACGAGGTGCTTGTTCATCAACTTCAGATACATGCACTATTGCTGACAATCTTTTATATAGTTGGTGCTTTTAGAGTTGTAATTCTGTTTGTAGACACAGTTGGACTTTTGTCAGGCTCCTGGCCCTGCCTGTCACTCTCATCACCTTAGGAATTGCTCTCCTAAATCAGCGTAGAGAAAACTGCCTTCGTATTACATATCTCCTCTTGATGCCAGTCCCTCAAAATCCACCATTAACTTTATATTTTCTGCTGGTGACTTAATCCCTGTGAATATCTGCCGGTCTCAGGTGAACTTCATCTGGGCATTTGCTGAGTTCCCTGGGAGTTGAAGTCCTGGATAATTGATGTGCTCTCACCAGAGAACTTGTATCTTTTTGCTAAGAGGAGAAATGTCTTCTGCCACGGTCTATTATTGTGTTACTCATTCTGTTTCACATCATAGCAATAATTTTTTTAAATGGCATTTTATTCAATTTTCCACTCTAGTACAAAAGCACAAGGATTGAACAAAAACATATTAAGTGTCAGGCATATTTTCTGCAGCTCTTACTGTGGCTGAGGACAGTCAGCAAATGAGTAACGTTGTTTACTGTCTTAAAAATCCATTACCATCCAGTGTGGCCTAATGCAATCAAAAAGGTTTTCCTCTCTTTTTCTCTTCTCTCAGCCCCCTTTTTACTTTTCACATACACATTGTTAATAGAATGTGAGAGGTTTTCCCAGCACAACATCAAAAGTTTATTCTTGTAGGTCCACGAGGTGGTTGAACGTCCTCCTAAAAGACTCTAGTAGACCAGATGGTTTACCTTTCTCTTCTTAAAATGAAATGTAGTGTAGTGTTTGCGTGTTTTGAAACACCGTTGACCCTCTGATTTAATGAAATACATGTTACTTTCTGTCCATCCCCCCCTGTGTGCCCTCTTCACACATTTTGTGTGTTCTGTTACAGTTAGAGGGGTTTACCCATCTCAGGAAATCTCCAAACGATATAATTTGCTCTTGAGGGGAAATGCTGCCCATCTCCTTCCTTCTCCTCTTCCTCCATGAGCTTTTCTTGGCCCTTGGAGCCAAACATAGAAGTGGGAGAACTTTTCTATGTGGAAAACATAAAGGCAAAGGGAATTATGGAATGAAATGTGTTGCTGCTCAGCTGGAGTGAAGAAAAAAATACCTGCTTTTGATTTCACTGTTTGTTCTGAACGTAGTGAAGAGAAACGCAAAAACTGGTTTGGCACGAACATCCAGCCTTTATTCCTTTCCTCTGAGTTTGAGAAAGGCTGAGAAAAATATTACTTTAAAATAAGAGGGAATGAGGGATCAAAGGTGAAATTCAAAATTAGAACTGTTTTGCCTGTTAGGAACAAAGGACCAGAAGACCAGCTGGCATAAATAAACAGTTCTCTATTGAAGTTAATGGGACAGAATTAGGATTATTAGGATGCTGAAGAGGAAGGGATGGAAGTGTGAATCCTGTGTAGGTAGAGATAATAAAATTTGCGAATGGAGAAAGGAGTAAGAAGAAAATCATCAATTGTAAGGCACGGTAATGAGCAATGCGTTAGGGTACAGAGTTTAAGTTGCTAAAAGTTGTGAGGATTAGTTCAGGTTTTGGAATAGCAGATGTATTTTTCTGGACTGATTTCACTGAAGGGCTGCTGGAACAGGCTTTGACTCACTGAGTTTGAGGAAGTAGAAATATGGGGGAAGAGAGAAAGGGAATGATTCTTTTGTGCGAGTGTAGCGTAAGAGCTCTAGGGAAATACATGAAAGAACCGTTGCTGCAGGTAGGGAAAGGTTGGTTATGTTCTTTCACAAAGAAAATGCTTTTACAACTATTTGATATTTAACATAGGAAGGATGCGAAAGTAAGGCCCGCTGGCTTAAACAAATAATCAGGAGTCAATTATTCTTGGTTTCTAATGGTGAAGCAGACTCAAGAATAACATTAATTTTGATTACAAGGTGCTTGTTCATCAACTTCAGAGACATGAACTATTCATAAAGAAAACAGGATGGGGAAAAAAATGAGCATTGTTCTCTAGTATTCTTATTCTTTAATTTTTTCTTGCCTAGATTATAAAGTCTGCTTAATTTATGTGAAGGATTGATTGCATTAAA
This sequence comes from Calidris pugnax, assembly GCF_001431845.1. Lineage (NCBI taxonomy): Eukaryota > Metazoa > Chordata > Aves > Charadriiformes > Scolopacidae > Calidris > Calidris pugnax. Next base: position 702,709 of record NW_015091012.1, on the reverse strand, counting down.
TTTAGTTTTATGAAATGGAGATGTTTCAGTTCCTTTCATCCACAGATTTCATTAAGTGATCTCTCTTTACGCTACACTCTAGCAACAATTTTTAAGTTTAGATGAAGTGAACTGTCATCCTGCCTTCTGCATTCTTAACGCTTCAGCTGCAGCTGCTCTGATTTCATGTGGCTGCAGTCACCAAAAACCCTATGACAAAGAGCAATTTATTGTGACCACAAAGGCATCTGGATTTGTTTCTTATCTTACCAGAACAAACTTTGCCACGTTCACCAAGCCTCCAGTGAAACTGGCTAAAGCACCATTTTCCGTGGACAGCCACAACACCCTTAATTTCCTCTTTACTAGAAATCCCTATTTTTGTTGTGTTTATTCCATGGTGGGCCAAATAAAATAATAACAGTAAAAAAATCTTTCTAGCAAACTAGAAAGCCGTGTAGTCAGCACAAAGGGCAGGCTGATGTTGCCTGTATTGCCTTGTCAGACAGGCCTGTATTTACAGAGTAACCTATGTAAAACTAAAGAAGTTTGTTATATTTCTAAGAGGAGAGCTAAACTACACGGGCAAACGTCCAGCAACATAAATTTCATCACCGTCATGTCATAATCTGATTATAATTTCACCCTTCCTCTCGGTGCCTTATTTGTGCCAATTTCTTAAGTGGCCACTCAAGAGACATTTCATGGAAGTCCTTCCTAATTAACGAGGAAATGCTGAGAGCTGTGACTTTCCTGTCTGTGCTTATTGTGTTGATTAGATGTGGGCACACGCTCGTGTTTGTGTTCGTTACTTCAAAGCCACGATCTTGAATGTGCTGGCTCCTTCACAGGCTGATGCCCGGGTGGGAAGCACACGGTCTGCTGCCTGGTTATAGCTCAATATTCTGTTTATTGTGGACAGTGGACTCACTGTCTTTGCGGGGTGAGGCAGGGGCAGTATTTCTCTAATGCTGTAGTTCTGTTAACATACAGGGTTTACCAAATGTATCTGAAACTCTTCAGTGAAGAAAATGTTCATCCCATTGGTCTGATGTGGAGGACATTGTGTTTTTGTACAGAGCTGTGGAAACCTCATCCAATTCCCACATCAAGTCAAAGAGATTTAATTTACTTTTGAGTCAGGTTCCATAGACACAAAGGTCTTGTGTAGGAGAAGCTGAATGTTTCCACAGGCTGTGACCTCACGATAGTCCACATCTGCCTGGGCGTTGGGAGTATCCATCGTGGATCCACTCTTAGGCCTTCTCCTGCTAACGTAGAGGTAGGGAATCATGACAAAGGCACAATTGTTGACATTACAAACTGTATGAATTCACACACTGAAATCGGTCTCCCATTTGTTTCCAGTCCCTAAAGGGGCTTCAGGGCAGGTGGGGAGGGACTCTTTACCAGGAAGGGGAGCCATAGGGTGAGGGGGAAGGGTTTTAAACTGAAAGAGGGGAGATTTAGATGAGATTTCTGGAAGAAATCCTTTCCTGTAAGGGTGGTGAGACCCTGGCCCAGGTTTCCCAGAGAAGCTGTGGCTGCCCCATCCCTGGAGGGGTTCAAGGCCAGGCTGGATGGGGCTTGGAGCAACCTGGTCTGGTGGGAGGTGTCCCTGCCCAGGGCAGGGGGTTGGAACTGGATGATCTTTAAGGTCCCTTCCAACCCAAACCATTCTACGAGTCTGTTGGCCTTTGTTTTCTCCAACCCCACCACAAGCAGAAATAATTGATAGTCCATTAACAGTTAGGGTAGGTGTCTCCTTCCTTCTAGCATCACTTCACACCAGCAAAGCTTTTGCCCCTGTACAGAGGGGTTAATAATCTTATGGTGAGGAATTATTATGAGTTGGAGTCACCCATAGCAAGGGAGTCTTGTGGTGAAAGCTTTGCATGGATGCAACAACAGCTTGGTTCGCCCTCTCGGTGCCAGTAAGAGGCACAGCGTCAGTAGAAAAATGAAGTTGTCCAGCATTCAGAAGGAATTTCTTAATGTTTAGATTTTGAAAGATTGCTGGAGTCCCTAGTGGTTTTTTTTTTGTTTGTTTCTAGATTTTGTAAGAACAGTCTGTAGGAAACTGATGAACCGAAGTGTCGATGGAGACATGTCTGTTCCCACAGCCCTCCCCAGGGCACAGCCTGTGACCTCTGCTGCCGGAGTATGGACTTCCCAGCTGGTCTGGGCCACCTATTCGAAATGCAATTTGCCCCATGTGGGCATCATTGCAATGTGATGAAAGATTATTGGAAGGAAAAACAAAACCCAGTGTGTGGAGGCCATGAGGCAAGGGTTGCAGAACGTTGTCTTGCAGTGTAGCTGGTAAAAGGTTGTAAAACTGGCTATTCCTGTAGAAGGGATCCACTGTTGGGTCCTTCCATTAAATCTCTCTCAAAAAATGGACTAGTAGTATAAAAGGGAGAGGGATCCAAGTAACTAATTTGAGAGAGACATAGCATCATAGTCATTCAGGTTAGAAAAGACCCTTGGGATCATTGAGTCCGACCATCAGCCCTACTCTACAAAGTCCTCCCCTACACCATATCCCCCAACACCACGTCTAAATGACTCTTAAACACATTCAGGGATGGTGACTCAACCCCCTCCCTGGGCAGCCTATTCCAGTGTCTGACCATTCTTTCTCTGAAGAATTGTTTCCTAATGTCCAGTCTGACATCCACATAGACTCTAAAACGGGCTGAAATTGCTGTTACCTGGACCACAAAATCTGATTTGTTCCAATGCAGTGTTTCTAACTCTGCATCAGGGTCATGTAAAGTATGAGGGGGTGCAGACTTGGAGGGGAAACTGGGTCTAGTGGAGAGATATGGCAGTGAACTTGAATCTGAGCTTGGATTTGGTGGCAGGGATCTGGTTAATGTCCATAATTGCCAGCAGGATGCTGTAGGATCAGAAAGCCCCTTTGGAATAATTCTGTGCAGTTGACAGTTCCCTTTTGTAAAAAATGGTAGTGATTTCAGGACAGTTTCCATAATAAAAAGCACGGAATCACTGAGATCCATTCACAAAGCATGAACTTGTTTGTGTCTTTTGAGAATTGTAGAAGAAAATTCTGGGATAAACAAAATGAAAGATTTTTTTTTTTGCTGTTTGGTTGGGTTTTTTTGTTTGTTTGTTTCATTTTTATTCTAAGCCACAGGCAGGAGAAGGCGGTGGAAGTTTCTTATTTGCAGGCAGAGACATAAAGTGGTGGCCCCGTCCATACTGAAAGACACAGCATGGATGCAAGGACAGTGCATGTGGTGTTTCTGCTCCCTTTTCAGAGCTTACAAACGAAGCAATTCTGCATTTTTAAACCTCCCTTTTAAATCTAAACCATTCATATCTACAGTGACTTTTTACTGATGTTCTGATGACTTCTATAACAGGACAGTCTAGCTAAAGAAGTATTTGCCTGCTGCAAAGGAGTTGTGTATTATATCAAAGCAGCAGGCAAGCGGCAGATGCAGCACAGAGGGAGATATAAATAGGACATATATGTGTGTTAGATATTGACACAAATACAGATGATCAATCCCTGTTATTGTTGCGTGACCTACTTCCTTTTGCCAACAGTCATAAATAGGAATGATAGGATGCTATACCTTGCCAATGAATCTCAGCCTTGCACACACACTCTCACAACTGCTATTTAGGGAGTCCGAGAATATAAACAGAGCAGGAGTGAATCACGGAGCCCCACAGACCAGATAAATCCAAGGGTGCTCTTCATACAGGGATGTGCACGTACAGGTTAGATCCCAAGGATGTCTTCCCAATGGGAGTGCAGATCTCACTTAGGAGATGCTATAGATTCCACTCCAGGCTGTTGGTGAGCCATCAATGTCTCAAAATATTGAAAACAAACAAATGGCAACAAAACCCCCCCGAAATATTCTTCTGTACTTTTAAAATATTTATTTTAAGTAGCCTGGCTTTTTTCATGCTCGAGAAATTACTTACTACAGTGAGCTACCTACTTAATTTGAAGTTTTAAAAGTATTAATAGATTGGTATGGATTTTATACATATATATGTAAATGAGAAATATTTTGCAGAAAGTATTGTTGAGAGAAGAGCTCTGTCCTTTTTTAGACTGTAATATAGTGTCCTACAAGTAGAATTACATTCTGAGTAAGTACAATCACTTCTGTTTTGTGGTATTGGAGTTGGACTAGATGATCTCTGGAGGTCCCTTCCAACTCTGTCAAATCCATGAATCTGGAGGCCTCTCTGACTGATCAATCCTATTCTGCATATTAAGTACTACCAGGTCAAGTGTCAGAGTGACTGAGCACCGTATTTCCTATTGATTTTGGCCAGAGTTGCACGGACAGATCGTTAGAGCTGTGTGAGTAACTTTCTGTGATTCACCAGCTATTCTGAAAAATAAGAAACTTTCTGACTGGAAACCACAGTGGTGTTGTTTCTTTTTTTTTCCTAGTGAATAAGTAGACTGGGGCAACCAAAACATTTTGTCAAACATCTTTAATAAAAGTGAAGGAAATTTGGATTCAAAGGACTGCATTCAAAGGAGCGTGTGGGATCAATTAATAAAAGCTGGGAGGAGATGTTGCTCATATATATCTTAGGACTCCTGAGAGATAAGAGCCTGAATTAAGTCCCTCCTCTAAGTAAGTTAAAGGATGGGTTTAAGCCCAGGTTTTGGAGACAGTGAAAGAACATGGGAAGCAGTGAGCCAGGGAATGTGGAGTATATAGGTTTCTGAGTGGTTTTGGGAATTTAATCTAAAATATTTCTTCTTGGAAATGCTAAACCCATTTGTGAAGAATTGTTTCCTAATGTCCAGTCTGACATCCACATAGACTCTAAAACGGGCTGAAATTGCTGTTACCTGGACCACAAAATCTGATTTGTTCCAATGCAGTGTTTCTAACTCTGCATCAGGGTCATGTAAAGTATGAGGGGGTGCAGACTTGGAGGGGAAACTGGGTCCAGTGGAGAGATATGGCAGTGAACTTGAATCTGAGCTTGGATTTGGTGGCAGGGATCTGGTTAATGTCCATAATTGCCAGCAGGATGCTGTAGGAGCAGAAAGCCCCTTTGGAATAATTCTGTGCAGTTGACAGTTCCCTTTTGTAAAAAATGGTAGTGGTTTCAGGACAGTTTCCATAATAAAAAGCACGGAATCACTGAGATACATTCACAAAGCATGAACTTGTTTGTGTCTTTTGAGAATTATAGAAGAAAATTCTGGGATAAACAAAATGAAAGATTTTTTTTTTTGCTCTGGGATAAACAAAATGAAAGATTTTTTTTGTTGTTGTTTGGTTGGTTTTTTTTGTTTGTTTGTTTCATTTTTATTCTAAGCCACAGGCAGGAGAAGGCGGTGGAAGTTTCTTATTTGCAGGCAGAGACATAAAGTGGTGGCCCCGTCCATACTGAAAGACACAGCATGGATGCAAGGACAGTGCATGTGGTGTTTCTGCTCCCTTTTCAGAGCTTACAAACGAAGCAATTCTGCATTTTTAAACCTCCCTTTTAAATCTAAACCATTCATATCTACAGTGACTTTTTACTGATGTTCTGATGACTTCTATAACAGGACAGTCTAGCTAAAGAAGTATTTGCCTGCTGCAAAGGAGTTGTGTATTATATCAAAGCAGCAGGCAAGCGGCAGATGCAGCACAGAGGGAGATATAAATAGGACATATATGTGTGTTAGATATTGACACAAATACAGATGATCAATCCCTGTTGTTATTGCGTGACCTACTTCCTTTTGCCAACAGTCATAAATAGGAATGATAGGATGCTATACCTTGCCAATGAATCTCAGCCTTGCACACACACTCTCACAACTGCTATTTAGGGAGTCCGAGAATATAAACAGAGCAGGAGTGAATCACGGAGCCCCACAGACCAGATAAATCCAAGGGTGCTCTTCATACAGGGATGTGCACGTACAGGTTAGATCCCAAGGATGTCTTCCCAATGGGAGTGCAGATCTCACTTAGGAGATGCTATAGATTCCACTCCAGGCTGTTGGTGAGCCATCAATGTCTCAAAATATTGAAAACAAACAAATGGCAACAAAACCCCCCCGAAATATTCTTCTGTACTTTTAAAATATTTATTTTAAGTAGCCTGGCTTTTTTCATGCTCGAGAAATTACTTACTACAGTGAGCTACCTACTTAATTTGAAGTTTTAAAAGTATTAATAGATTGGTATGGATTTTATACATATATATGTAAATGAGAAATATTTTGCAGAAAGTATTGTTGAGAGAAGAGCTCTGTCCTTTTTTAGACTGTAATATAGTGTCCTACAAGTAGAATTACATTCTGAGTAAGTACAATCACTTCTGTTTTGTGGTATTGGAGTTGGACTAGATGATCTCTGGAGGTCCCTTCCAACTCTGTCAAATCCATGAATCTGGAGGCCTCTCTGACTGATCAATCCTATTCTGCATATTAAGTACTACCAGGTCAAGTGTCAGAGTGACTGAGCACCGTATTTCCTATTGATTTTGGCCAGAGTTGCACGGACAGATCGTTAGAGCTGTGTGAGTAACTTTCTGTGATTCACCAGCTATTCTGAAAAATAAGAAACTTTCTGACTGGAAACCACAGTGGTGTTGTTTCTTTTTTTTTCCTAGTGAATAAGTAGACTGGGGCAACCAAAACATTTTGTCAAACATCTTTAATAAAAGTGAAGGAAATTTGGATTCAAAGGACTGCATTCAAAGGAGCGTGTGGGATCAATTAATAAAAGCTGGGAGGAGATGTTGCTCATATATATCTTAGGACTCCTGAGAGATAAGAGCCTGAATTAAGTCCCTCCTCTAAGTAAGTTAAAGGATGGGTTTAAGCCCAGGTTTTGGAGACAGTGAAAGAACATGGGAAGCAGTGAGCCAGGGAATGTGGAGTATATAGGTTTCTGAGTGGTTTTGGGAATTTAATCTAAAATATTTCTTCTTGGAAATGCTAAACCCATTTTTAATTATTTTTCTATTATTTTTTTTTTTATTTTGTTTTAACCAGAACTGTTGCCATAGCTGCCTTTTTAAATAATTTTGAGATTATTTTCCCAAACTGGTTCCAAAACATAATGAAATGCTTTACCCAGCTCCAGTCTGATGCCTCTCCAGTGCAGTTCTTCCTCCCCCCCAGTAAGAGCTGTGGAGGCCCAGAACTGGAAGAGTTTGGTCTCTTGCTGTTCCGGAGTAAGATGCCCATATGAATTTTATCAGTGAAATCACTCCTGGGTTGTGCAATCCACTAAGAAGACTAATAAAAGTCTTTTATAACTGCAGTCTATACGTGCTGGCAAACTTGAATAAATTTACATACATGAAAAAGAGCAAATTTGGATAATTGAACAGTGCAAAGCTTTGTGCTGAGAGCACACAATGGTATCTCTTTCACCAGATGTGTGTGACTAAGCAGCCTCTTATTACTGGTGGCAGAATGCTAATTCCAGAAAAGGACATTAAAAAGTGTGGCCTTTAGATATAGATGGAGGGAAACAGTTATTTACCCAGTGCAAGAAATTGCAAAGTGACAAATTTCGTGGCCAGTGGAGATTGGACAATAAAATCTGCTTTGCCTGGATTGGATTCTTCATAAAGGGAGGATGCTGTGGTAGGTTATATGGTTTATTAGGAGGGAGACTAATGGAAAAGTACAATTTCTAACACACGTGTGTGTATGAGAGTCCTCCCTGTGTGTGAGGTTATTTTGTTGTCCATGTTTATTCATGTGAACTCTTAACAAAGCAGGGAAATGCCAGCTTTTTGCTTTTATCAGCAGATACCTAAGAATAGACTTGCTGGACCTTGCGTTCCTTCAGCGTCAGGAGCTTTAAGTTAGAAGACAGAAGAGAGACAGGGAGGGAGCACATGGCTTTTCCAAATTTTATGCTTTGTTTAGAAAAAAAATTTCTAACCTGCCCTTAGAATATTTTAGTCATTTTTCCCATGAGAAACTCTTGAATTCCAAGCAGTGAATAAACAGGGAGAAGGTCTTTAGAATTATTACGCAAAATGCAAAAATTGGGGGCAGCTTAATTTCAGGAATGCTGCTAAAATGTAAACTCATCGCGTGCCAGGTTCGGCATCTTTGCTCAGATGGGTGGTTGTTGGCCACAAGAAATCAAATTTGCATTCTTCTTCTAAGCCAAGTGGGTGCTCCTGGTGTTAGCTCGTAGTAGGCTTCTACTGGAATGTTATAATAATGATTGTAACCTGGGGTGCATCAGGAAGAGTGTGAGCAGCAGGTGGAGGGAGATCATCCTGCCCCTCTGCTCTGCCCTGGGGAGGCCCTATCAGGAGCACTGGGTCAAGTTCTGGGCTCCCCAGTTTGAGAAGGACAGGGAACTGCTGGAGAGGGGACAGCAGAGGGCTACAGAGATGATGAGGGGCCTGGAACATCTCTCTGATGAGGAAAGGCTGAGGGACTTGGGTCTTTCTAGTCTGGAGAAGAGAAGGCTGAGGGAGCATCTGATCAACGCCTATAAATACTGAAAGGGTGGGTGTCAGGAGGATGGGGCCAGTCTTTTTTCAGTGGTGCCCAGGGACAGGACAAGAGGGAACGGGCACAAACTTGAACGTGGGAAGTTCCATCTCAACACGAGGAGGAACTTCTTTCCTGTGAGGGTGGCAGAGGCCTGGCAGAGGCTGCCCAGAGAGGTGGTGGAGTCTCCTTCTCTGGAGACATTCAAAACCCACCTGGACACGTTCCTGTGGGACCTGCTCTGGGTGGCCCTGCTCTGGCAGGAGGTTGGAGGACATGATCTCCAGAGGTCCCTTCCAGCCCCATAGCATTCTGTGATTCTGTGATGGTGAGCAGTGAAATACTTTGATCTGGTATGCTTCATGAAACATTTTTGACTTGAAGCTTGAGAAAGGGGGGGAAACTGCTTTTTACATTCAGGAAGAAACACCAATAACTTAATCTCCAGCTCAGCCTGGTAGGAGGGCTGCTCCCGTTGCGTGGCAGTGAGTTCCTTCTCTTGTCTGTTGTGACACGTAGGTGAAAAGCAGGCGGTGGAGCCCGACGATGCCGAGCTGCTGAGCCTCAGCAAAAGGCTGGTGGAGAACGCCGTGCTGAAGGCGGTGCAGCAGTACTTAGAAGAAACCCAAACCAAAACCAGACAGACTGATGGGAGCCCCGTCAAGAGCGAAGCAGCGGCCAGCGGCGCTAAGAAGGAGAGCGACGGCGAGAACACCAAGTGAGGCCGGGGGCAGATGTCCCACCAGGAATAACCACCAAAAAAAAAAACCCCGTGTCCCAGCTCGCCCTGCTGGAGTTTGCTAAGTGGTGCCGGGTGACAGGCACTCTGCTTTGCCAGTCTCTTATCAAAAGTGTGTTTTGAATCGAAGGACACCGTCTCCTGGGTTTAATTAGCGCTTGCACCGCTGGAGATTCGTTGGATGCTGGGAGGGATGGACGGTGGAGAAATAAAAAAAAGACAAGAATGATGAAGCAGGTGGCTCCGGTCCTCACTGGCTCTTGAGGCCAAGAGTCCCTTCTTTGCTTTTGAGGAGAAACTTTGTGTTTGCCTTGGGGATGGTCAGGAACGGCCCTGGAAGAGGCGATGCCGCTGGCTCCGGGGCAGAGCACGTGCTGTTCCCCGGTCAACAGCCGTCAGCCCCGAGCTAAAAATTCCCCGGGGGCAGATGCTCGTGGCAGATACTATTACCCAGTGTGTCACCTGGCAGGAGTTCCTCTGAAACGCCACTCTCTGCTCTTCTTCACTTTTTTTTTTTTTTTTTTTTGGTAGCATTTGTTGATGTAATTTATATTTTTTTGACAAAGTATACCTTTTTGTAAAAAAAAAAATCAATACGGGCAAAAGGCTGAGCAATTAACACTGTCCAAACCAGATAACAATCTCTTTATCTCCATAATTAACGACACTAAATGACACTAGTTGTTGTAAAATGTATTATATTGTTATTATATTTTCCTTTAGGAAAGAGCCGTGAAGCAGAGTTGGTAAAAGAAGCTTTGCACAGAGAAAGGCGGGCCCTGTTGTCCAGGCTGGATGGGTTAAAGGAGCTGTTATCCAGGCCCGAAATCCGCAGGAAAATAAGCAAAGAACTGTTTGAAGACGGGCACAACCCGAGCAGTGAATGGAAAAGTTGTGTTGACTCTGGATCTCCAAAGGCATGATTGGGAATTGCCACCGTGTTAGAACCTCATCGCCTTGTTTAAAGACACACAAAAAAAAGAAAATTTCTTCAAGAAATTTTCCTTGCTGTTTCTTTTTTACTGGAAATACGACTGGGGGTAAATGGCTCCTGAGGAATCGGGCTGAAACACTCGCACAGTGGGATTTTATTTCATAATGATGAAGGGCAGCCTCTCCTCAGCACTGATTTGAAACAAGCTTGAATGGGCAGGTATGGCTCCAAAGGGGAAAAATACTAGTTTCAAACAAATCTGAGCAAACACTGTGCCCTTCCTTTATCATTGCAAATAATTCAGATTTTTTTCCTTATAGATCCCTTCCCTCGCAATGATATACCAATTGTAAAAAAATGAATGCTTTTAAATACTTTAAAATGTATATTTGAAAAAAAAAAAAAAAACAACTCTTTTAATTATCTGCCTTTTGGATATGTTTTGGGTTTGCACTGTCTGGTTTTTATTTTTTTTTTTTTAAACAGCACTTGAATACTTGTATAGATGCCGGCGTGTTGTTTCTGCTGATGTTTACACTAATGCAAGAATGTTTTAAATTGAAATTCAGGCTCCGCTGATCTCGATGGCAGACTCTCATTGGCTTTACTGGAGCCAGGATGCTGCAATTAAGATTTCTGGTGAAAATAATCACGTTCCTTGGGATAATATTTGCCTTTTTACTTTTGTAGAACAGTGGGGTTTTGTCTCTGTTTTTTGATGTTTCCTCCATCTCTACCTTCTTGCTGCCTGAGGAGGAAGGGGGGGTCATTGCTCTCGTGGTTCCCTCCGCATGCCTGCGAGATCCCTGGAGGCACTGGATGTACAGCAATGCAGGAGCAGGTCCAAGATTTGCATTTTTTTTAATATAAAAATAGTTTAAAGTTGCCTCTGGTCATAAAAGCTATGTATAATATGTTGTGATTGGTATCAGAACTGTGCTGTCAGAACAGCTGTGTGCATATTCTCCATTGGTCTCAAGAACCGCTCATTTATCTCACGCGTCAGAGCTTGGGTTTTTTTTTTCTCATTTGATATATAACGGTATATTCTGAAATGTCTCCTCCATGCCATGTCCACAATAAAGTATTTTTTCCTTTCCACTCTGTGTACGTTTTCACCCCTCTCCCTTTTTATACCATTCAGCTTGTAACGTTCATTTTTGTATTTTTTCCTTTCCACTCTGTGTACGTTTTCACCCCTCTCCCTTTTTATACCATTCAGCTTGTAACGTTCATTTTTGTCAAATTTCAAGTAGAACTGTAGAAATTAATCACTGAATTTATGTCCAGGCACTTTGAGAGGTTTGCTGGTTATATTAGAGCCTCTGCTCATTGATGCTTCCTGTGGATGGCATCAAGAATAGCAGCTCTGGAGAGCAAGGTCTTCTTTGGGATCAGAATCTGGGGGCCAGGGGGTACCCCAGAGCCTCTAAAAAGATACTCGATACCTCTGTTTAAGCAACTAAAACCTGTCTTTGATTTTCAGATGTTTTGAACCCGTGAAAGTCAAGGGGACTTTTGTTTCTAAACCATTTGCTTTCTTGTAGAATGCCAACCGTAGCCTTTATTTCTGGTTTTCACAAGGCACCGCTATTAATTTACTCAAAATGGAAAGCAAAATAGGGTAAAAAAAAAAAATTCCTGCATTTGGAGTCATTCTGTTATGACAGCTCTTCTTCTTGCTTTCCCTATTTTTTCTTTTTGTTCCCCCCCCACTGGTAGTGAAGACAAATTAAAGAATAAATCTCTCGTCTGGAGCTGTGAGATGAGCACTGAAGATGCAGATACGCAGAGACTGAACTTATTATAGGCAGGTGGGAAGCTCTGAGCTTCACCAGAACAAATATGTTGCCTTCCTCACACTCATAAATCATTTCCCGACAACAATTCTGTTTTTTAATTAGGTGCTCCTTTGGGGGAATGTCTCGAGGTGGTGATGGACGGGTTATTCTGGGAACGTCTCGGCGTTTCAAAGCAGATGGTGCGAGTTCGTCCGTGTTTTGTTTTCAGTCCTACCTTCTCGCTTGCTCATACTCGGGAGTGGTGCTGTGCTGCTGATTGAGGAGATGCCTGTGACAAAGTGTAGTCTAGCTTCCAGGCCCAGGCCAGCTGGAAGCTGTTGAGAAGCTGTGCCTGATGTCTACTCTTGGTCGAGGCGTGGAATGAAGAAGATGCAGAAGCCCATAGGATCATAGAATGGTTTGGGTTGGAAGAGACCTTAAAGATCATCTCATTCCAACCCCCTGCCCTGGGCAGGGACACCTCCCACCAGACCAGGTTGCTCCAAGCCACATCCAGCCTGGCCTTGAACCCCTCCAGACACCTGAGCAGCCCTTTGCCATGAGTTGTCTGCACTGTTGAGCCGTGGCATCAGAGATGTTTTTAGGAGTTGACGGATTAACCAGAGAGATCAGTAAATCCACAAAAATCCTGACCAACAGGCACCAATTCTCCGATGTCGGAAGAGACGGTTGTAGGAACCGATGTCTCCAGGCCTGGGTGGACGTGGCACGGGGATGCTCAGCTGGGAGCTGGAAGGTAACGCAGCAGGTGAACATGCATCAAGCTTTTCATGAAAAGGGAATAAATAATGATTCTGTGTTGACTGCAGGTGGTACAAATTTAAACAGGGGTTGGGACTTAAGGCCAGGTTCAGATATTGTATCCAAATGTACAGATTTTGGGACCCAACGCTGGGTAATGCCCTCTACTACTTCTACTGAAGTAAATGTGACACTTTGGGTGGTTAAAATACAGCTTCACGGCAATGTTATACAGTTAGGATTCAAGAGGTTTCGTGTTATATGTATCTATAGAAGTTCAGATTATGGCTGTGCAGGCTTTTGTGTGTGCTGTTTTAGCCTAAAGGCCACGTGAGTGTACCGTGGATCAAAGAGTGTCAGCCAGGCATCATTCTGGTGACAGGAGTGGCACTGTTTCATTTTTATGTCAGTCTAGACGTGACTCACATGTTCTCGTTAGAATCCTGATTTTATAAAAGCCTTGAGAGATGCCCCACACATTCATGCCATCAGCAAGCAGGAAAAATGGAGGAGCAAAGCCACCGTGCTCCACCACGAGCTGGTAAGTTGAAGTTTAGTGAAAACCCACATTTACTTTTTAAATCCAGTTACGTCTGAGCATATGCTGGTGAAATGAGGCGTAAACTGAGGGTTTGTCACTGCCCATGAAATCCTGCCAGCAGAGCCAGCTGCAGCCCCGTGGAAGCCGGGGGGAAATCTGGTTGCCTCAGGGGGAGCCTGGTAGCCAGATGGGACACCTGAGGGTTGCTTCACTCTGCTTCTAGCCCGGGACTTGGTTTTGCACAATCTTTTTGAAAGCAGTCGTAGATAGAATCATAGAATCATAAAATTGCCTGGGTTGGAAGGGACCTTTCAGATCCTCAAGTCCAACCATCAACCTAACTCTGACAAAAACCATCACTAACCCATGTCTCTAAGCACTATGTCAACCCGGCTTTTAAATACCTCCAGAGATGGTGCCTCAGCCACTTCCCAGGGCAGCCTCTTCCAACGTGTGACAACCCTTTCAGTCTTTTCTCCATGAACACCCAACAGCGTATTGTCTTGGCCCGAGACAACGAGGAGGTACTGCAGCTTTCAGCCATTTCCATCCCTTGGGGAGGAGGGGGGAAGTTGTCACTCCAATCCCAAAGAGGTAGATGTCTTTGCAGAGACTCCTCTGGTCTCACTGCTGCTGCCAGAGGTCAGAGGAGGACCTGTGTGTCTGTTTGCTGAAGTCTTCATCTACAGATGACTACAGCCTACATCTACAGATGACGTCCTGAGGCAGCGGAGACGGCCCAAAACCACTGGTCAAAAGCAGTTCCTGAGGGATACACCTTCCCAGAACCGAGTGAGTGGGTTCAGCTGCACAATTAGTGGGCAGTTGGATAAAGTAAGTGTTGTTTTAGCTTTATGAAAATCGTTCTAAGTCATGGTCATGACATAATTTAATTTGTGAAAACCTTTTGGAATTTTGATTCTTAAGTTTTCAGGTAGTGATAAGGGGTAATCTCTGCAACTGATGAAGCTGAATTTGCTTTCAAGGAGATCATGACAGCCGTACCATAATGTTCTGTAGAAATGCTTTGCACTTTTCATTTCATAGAATCATAGAATTCCAGGTTGGAAGGGATCTCCAGGATCACCTGGTCCTACCTTTCTTGGCAAAAGCATGATCTAGACAAGATGGTCCCAACTCTGATGATCTGAGTCTTTAAAGTGTCCAATGTTGGGGAATCCACCACTTTTCTGAGGAGATTATTCCAATGATTGACTGTTCACATTGTGAAAAATTTGCCTCTTGTGTCCAATCGGAATCTCCCCTGGAATACCTCGTACCTGTTACCCCTTGGCTTTTCCATGTGACTCCTTCTAAAAAGGGAGTCTCCATCTTCTTTGTAGCCACCCTTTAAATATGGAACGTGCCACCCTTTAAATACTGGAACGTGCTGATAAGGTCTCTCCTCTGCCTTCTCTTCTCAAGGCTGAACAAACCCAGTTCTCTCAGCTTTTCCTCACATGGCAGCTTCCCAGTCCTTTGATCATCTTGGTGGCCCCTCTCTGGACCCTCTCCATTTTTTGTACGGCGGGGACCCCAGCTGAACATTTCAGTTAAACAAAACCATTGCGTTGGCCTGGTTCCAGAGGCAGGGAGTCCCACCATTCCAATGGGAAAGGAAAGGGTTTGAACCCTCCTGGAGACAGGAGCACGTTGACGCTGAGATGTGTTTTACTCCAGTCAATGCAGTTTCTGTGTGAGCGAGTCCTCGGCGTACGCTCAGCTCCTCATTTCTATTCTCCTCGTGTGGAGCCTTTATAATGAGAACATTTGTACTGAATGAAAAACTGGTCCTGGGAGATCTCTGGGATGAGGAATAAAATTCACTGGTTGTGGAGCAATGATTAGAACGGTACATGTGGAGGTGGTTGGGCTAGATGATCTTTATGGTCCCTTCCAACCTAGACAATTCTATGATTCTATGAAAAATGATGGGATTCTATGATTCTGTGATTCTATGAAAAGCAATAGACCCTGCCCTTCCCCGTGAGCAAAAAGGGCACCCGGGCACCAAAAAGCAAATTCTTCTGGAGCTGGAGGCTGGGGTTTGGCAGCTGCATCCCTGGCTCCTCTCCCACCGCTCTTCTCCTGCTCGGTTTAGGGACTTTGGGACACAAAATGCATCAGCAGAGACTGGGACACGGAACTGTTCCTTGCAAGGGACTCTCCTCATTGCTGGAAAACACCCCCCGCCCCCCTCCACTTCTTGCTCCTGGTGATTAAGGATTAAACCAATCAAAAAATGCAGAATTAGGGTAGTTAAAAGGAGTTGATTAAGAAACGACACATGAGGATTTCAGCAGAAGCTTATTTGAAATAAAAGGAGTTTCTCTTTCAGATAAGAGATATTTTGAGGTCAGGAGTGACTCTAGAGATTCCGGTGGGGTTTCTTTAGCAAAATCACAATTTGTATTAAAAGTCAGGGAAAGCATTGCACTTGCAGAACTCTATTTTTAATTCTTTCAATTCTTTCTCTCCTTTTTTTTTTTTTCTTTTTTTTTTTCTCCCCTTTCCCCCCAGCCATACAGAGAACTTCAGGCACTGAAACAGCCAGAAGAGAAGAAAAAGAAAACTTCAGTCCTGACGCAGACAACCGAAATGTAGCAGAAAAGCAAAGCCAGGAACAAACGCCAGCAGCTACTGACAAAATTTGAACTTCTCTTCCAGTGTAAAAAAAAAGATGCAGTAAGTCCAAACGTTTAGGAGAAGGAAGGATGAAATGAAGCAAAGGGGTGGCGTTGTGTGCCTCTGGCCAGCCAAACGGAGCACACGTGTGTGTGTCACTCAGCTGGGAAACATCCCCTGTCCCTGTCACATTTTCCGAGCAGACACGTCTGAGAGGGAAGGCAGTGAAATGCTGCTCTGGCAGGGGGCTGGAGGGAAGGGGCTATGGAAAACACTGCTGGAGGGAGGCTGAGTCAAGGCAAAGCCAAGGAAAAAGTCAAGGGGGTGATCTCCGGAGGAGCAGGAAGAAGCAAAGTACCCAAAATGTGCATTTCAAGCTCCTTTTACTAAAACGTGTTGTCATTGATTAGGTTCTGCTGAACTTCTATGTCTAGAAATCGCAGTGGACTATGCAGTTAATTCCTTCAATGAGCAGAGAGAGCTACAGAGGTTCATTGCAAATAATCTTAAATTCTGGGGTATGCAGAGCAGAGCGGGAAGCAAGGGGATATCTAGAGAGTTCTACAGAAATCTAGAGGAGACTAGAGATCTCCTCTCTTCGCCTGCCCAGCAGCAGAGCAGAGCGGGAAGAAAGGGGATATCTAGAGAGTTCTACAGAAATCTAGAGGAGACTAGATGTCTCTTCGTTGACACTGGAAGGGTTATTGCACATTGGAATGGTCTGCCCAGGGCAGTGGTTGAGGCACCATCCCTGGAGGTATTGAGAAGACAGGTTGCCATAGTGCTTAGAGACATGGGTTAGTGATGGTTTTTATCAGAGTTAGGTTGGTGGTTGGACTTGAGGATCTGAAAGGTCCCTTCCAACCCAGACATTTCTGTGATTCTATGATAACTGAATGCCTGCATCAAGCTGTGTCACTTTCTCCTTGTAAAGTACAGGATATTGGAATACAAATCATGGGTAAGAGGAAATGAAATGTCTATTCTTTGTACAGGTAACGCCAGCAAACTTATTTAGCTTAATTGCCAAAAAAGATCCACTGCAAAACTAGGCAGAATCATCAAGCAAATATGATAACGAGAGCAAATTAAAAGCCGCTTTGCCCTCGAATGAGATGTGTCACTGCAGCGGGGTGGATGCTCTGGGTTTTACAATGATTACTAACAAAGGAGTATGTGGAGAACGGCTGAACCACCGTCCTAAAATGAATAATACTGCAAAGGTGAGGGAGGTGTTTCAAAAGTGACAGTGCAAGAAGGAAAAAGCGGATTAATTTCTTAGTAAATCCAGATAGTCTTAACTTCACCCTTCCCAGCAAAGCTTCAAGAGCAGGACTGGTCACTAATATGTGTAGCTCTGTTACACTTAAACCACAAAAAAAGTCTTAATCAAGGAAACAAATACCTGAAACTACTTTTAGCGGTAGATACAGCAAACACAGAAATTGATTCATTGCTCATGAAGTTATCAGTTATTGTAAATGACCTTGGCATTTTTGTTACATATGTATTCTATAATTTTCTGTGTAGACACAATAATATTTTTTCCAGAAGTACAAGAAGGACACTGAAATACAAAGGACACACCAGTAATCTATACCCTGAAAGAAGATTATAAAAAGAAAATGAAATTATGAGCTTTTTTGAGAGACTGAAAGTTAACTAGTCCTATACTAGACACTTTTTTGCATTTTCAGTATATGAGGGGGATTTACTTTCAAAATAACACAGACTACACATGTTACTGGGCATCACTGGATTCAGTGGGACACAGAAACGGTACGTACGGAGAAGCCACGGGTCAATTTGCATAATTTTGTCTTGTTACTATATTGGAACTTCAGGCTATCGGAAGACCACTTTCATCTGTGGGAACTTCATAATTACTTATTAAGCTTCTGAGGTTTTTACTAGTGTAGCATTTCTGGGTCATCAATGCAAATTAATAATTTAGATACATTAATAATTTATGTTAGGGAGTCTGATGGAGTAACAGGGGCTGGAGGCCATGGGATCAAAGGGAAGAAGGATCTTCTCTGTAGTCAATGAAGTCACCAGGGTCATAAAAAGACTAAAAATCCATGGATGGGGAGCCTGCTGTCTCTGTGGAGGAGAGCGATGTGCTCTACCAAGCTGGGTGAGCAACCTACTGCCCCAGCACAGGAAAACCTGGGCTGGGAAGGTGAACACAAATAGGTCTTAGCTCAAAATGTGCTGTGGGCTGTCTTCTGGGTCAGTATCTCGCATCTTCAGGTTGTGCTGACTCCCAGATGAGGTGGGGAAACTCATTCCAGAGGCTTTGCCATCAGCCGAAGGCCAAGTCATGGACAGAGAAGAGGAGGTAAGACTTGGTTGTGGGTGGCCTGTACCAGGCAGGAGAGCCAAGTTCTGGCTGGACATCCACGTAGTGGTATGTGAGTTGTTCCCCGTACCAGCATTTCCATCCAAATACTACCTTAGCTCATGCATGAGTGGGTTAATGTTACTATTCATATTCCAGACTCAAACTGGCCCTTGCAGGAATTAGAAAAAGGAGGTTTCAGCAAAGTGTTAGCTAACATTTGTTAATTATTATTCTTGAAAGGAATCCCGTAGCACTTGGCTCCACCAAAACGTTTGGCATTTTCTTACCCTGTCTCCTTTCCTTGCTGTAGAGAAATCTGAAGAGATTGCTTTAGCCATGGCTGGTCCCAGAGGGTTGGTCACAGGCAGAGAAGGGACGTGGCCAAAACCAAATGGAAACGTAGGGAGATGGACACGGAACACACAGATAAAACCTCCACGTTGCACGGTTTCTCTGGTTTGCCTGAGAGTCTCCCCTCTCTGGTGTGGGCTGTGCCACATGGAAATGCCCATGTTCGGCTGTTTTGTGTAATTCCTCCTTCACTACCCCTGTTATTTAGAATTCTACATTTGTGTAAGAGCAGCTTAAAAAGAAACGGGGACCCCACAGAGCAAAATCTGGTGGGAACACGTTGCAGCAACTGAATTATGCTCCCCGCAATATTAAAGAAACCTCATTTCCCACCAACCAACTCTTACCCTGGAAATCATACAAATAAATTAAGGAGCTTTCCAAAGAAACCATTTCTTAAACCAGAGAGTGAAAAGCTTCCCAATGGGTCAGCTGCTGTCCAGACATTGTATTAATTGTAGGAGTGGGCACGCTTGGTTATGCAGGCAGCACGGGCTGAAAATGCCATTGCTGCCCAAACTGAGGCAAATTCACCCAACAATCTACGGAAAAAAACATACCCAGGTTGGGACATTTACACTGAGAGAAATTAAAGTAGACTTAGGCCAACAGTGAATACTTTTAAAACCTGCTCTGAGCCTCTGGGATAAACACCGTTAAATAATGGCAAAGTAAACCTGCAGACGTGTTATCAAATTCATTCCACAAGTCACATTATTGCTTTTTATGGGCTCAAAAAAATCATTATGCATAAGATTATGCAATGAATAATCAGCCCGGTTTTTATGACAAACAAAACATTAGAGAAACTCAACGGGGCTTTTTTGTCTGTTTTGGAATGTTTCCCCTCCATGTCAGAGCCAAGTGAGAATAGGAAAGCTGTCTCTGCAGGTATCGCTCGTATCAAACCATAGTTTACATGAATAAACATAATATTTCAGACCAAAAATTTTCCCCATCTGCTTAAATCCTGTGAACGTAAGAACTGAGTTAGAGGAGAGGTCCACGTTGCTGGTTTGTAAGAGCATCCAGCAGCAGATGCTTAAGCAGGGGCAGCCGAGTGTTTCTCCCCCTTGGCAGATCCTCCCAGTTTCCAAGAATCAACCCACCAGGGATTTTGTGAGTGGGAGCTCGTGTCTGGAACTGGAGGCTTTGATTACCAGCCTGATTACCAAAAAAATGAAAATTATTTCCAAAGAGCAGGGAAGAGACAAAAGAAGATGATAATAAAAGACAGTTGAAGTCAGAAGTGAATTAATAAGCTAAAGAGAAGCTCAGTTCTGTTTAACAACATTGGATTGAGTGGTATTTGGTGTAGCTCTCACAGAAGTAGAAGTGGGCTTAGGTTGCTCATATGCCCTACTGCTATCAGCTACAAATCTCTACCTATGGCCTGTGCACAGGGAATCACAGATTCATAGAACGCTTTGGGTTGGAACGGACCTTAAAGACCATTCCAGAAGTGAAAAGCTATTTCTGTCTTTTAAAATGTGAAATTATTTAAGTTTTTTATTCAGCTAAGTCAGCAAAAGCTATTACCCTTACTCCTCAGGCTTTGGAAAATTGCTGTACTGTGCATTTGATCATATACAGGAAAAATATTGTTACCAGGCTGCGATCAGATTAAGAATAAACTTGGTAAATATAATCATAAACTTGGTAAATTCAGGGCAGCGCATTGGAGATGCTAAGTTGTGCAGATCGCTCTTCTGTAGCCCGAGGGGATTTTCATGTTTCATCAGGATCCTTCCCACCACTGGCACAGAGGTTTATCCTCCTTTGTCCCTTCCCCCTTAACTCGATTCCTTAGGAAAGCAAACAGCCCACCTGCTGAAAAAAATTGTTACCAGGCTGCGATCAGATTAAGAATAAACTTGGTAAATTCAGGGCAGCGCAATGGAGATGCTAAGGTGTACAGATCGCTCTTTTGGTAGCCCGAGGGGATTTTCTTGCTTCAGCAGGATCCTTCCCACCACTGGCACAGAGGTTTATCCTCCTTTGTCCCTTCCCCCTTAACTCGATTCCTTAGGAAAGCAAACAGCCCACCTGCTGTTTCTCTTTAATTTGGGAGGGTGTGTTCTTTTCATATGGGGACCATTCTGCATTTCTGTATTTTTATCCCTCTTGGCCATTGCTAAACCTCTCTGGCTGTAGGACATCTGGGCTGATGGGGCTAGAACTGAGGACACCGTTGCCCTTTCAAAAGCAGGTACAGTCTGACATGGTGCCATTTTCTTATATATCCCCTATTTCTTCCCTAATCATGCTTAACATTCAGTTTAGCTTTTTGATCCCTGCCCTGATCTGTGTCCTGGGCAATAATAGCTCATATAGAGACCCTTATTGTGAATGTGGGATCAGGGCGGGTTTTGCACGACTTGGTATTTATCACTATTGAATTTCTTCAGCAATTGCAGTATTTACTGATATTCTCACAAAATCTTTTTACAGCTCTTGATGGAGACTTAGCTTTGACCACTGTGAGTAATTCAGTATCATCTGCAAAAAGTGTCTCCTAGCTCTTCACGTTCTTTTCATAGACACTTACAAACATTTATATCCTTTTTTTTTTTTTCTTTTTTTTTTTCTCCCCTTTCCCCCCAGCCATACAGAGAACTTCAGGCACTGAAACAGCCGGGAGAGAAGAAAAAGAAAACTTCAGTCCTGACGCAGACAACCAAAACGTAGCAGAAAAGCAAAGCCAAGAACAAATGCCAGCGGCTACCGACCAAATTTGAACTTCTCTTCCAGTGTAAAAAAAGATGCAGTAAGTCCAAACGTTTAGGAGAAGGAAGGATGAAGTGAAGCAAAGGGGTGGCGTTGTGTGCCTCTGGCCAGCCAAACGGAGCACACGTGTGTGTGTCACTCAGCTGGGAAACGTCCCCTGTCCCTGTCACATTTTCCGAGCAGACACGTCTGAGAGGGAAGGCAGTGAAATGCCGCTCTGGCAGGGGGCTGGAGGGAAGGGGCTATGGAAAACACTGCTGGAGGGAGGCTGAGTCAAGGCAAAGCCAAGGAAAAAGTCAAGGGGGTGATCTCCGGAGGAGCAGGAAGAAGCAAAGTACCCAAAATGTGCATTTCAAGCTCCTTTTACTAAAACGTGTTGTCATTGATTAGGTTCTGCTGAACTTCTATGTCTAGAAATCGCAGTGGACTATGCAGTTAATTCCTTCAATGAGCAGAGAGAGCTACAGAGGTTCATTGCAAATAATCTTAAATTCTGGGGTATGCAGAGCAGAGCGGGAAGCAAGGGGATATCTAGAGAGTTCTACAGAAATCTAGAGGAGACTAGAGATCTCCTCTCTTCGCCTAAATCACAGGTGATGGGACAAGAGGAAATGGCCTCAAGCTGCACCACAGGAGGTTCAGGTTGGATATTAGGAACAATTTTGACACTGGAAGGGTTATTGCACATTGGAATGGTCTGCCCAGGGCAGTGGTTGAGGCACCATCCCTGGAGGTATTGAGAAGACAGGTTGCCATAGTGCTTAGAGACATGGGTTAGTGATGGTTTTTATCAGAGTTAGGTTGGTGGTTGGACTTGAGGATCTGAAAGGTCCCTTCCAACCCAGACAATTCTGTGATTCTATGATAACTGAATGCCTGCATCAAGCTGTGTCACTTTCTCCTTGTAAAGTACAGGATATTGGAATACAAATCATGGGTAAGAGGAAATGAAATGTCTATTCTTTGTACAGGTAACGCCAGCAAACTTATTTAGCTTAATTGCCAAAAAAGATCCACTGCAAAACTAGGCAGAATCATCAAGCAAATATGATAACGAGAGCAAATTAAAAGCCGCTTTGCCCTCGAATGAGATGTGTCACTGCAGCGGGGTGGATGCTCTGGGTTTTACAATGATTACTAACAAAGGAGTATGTGGAGAACGGCTGAACCACCGTCCTAAAATGAATAATACTGCAAAGGTGAGGGAGGTGTTTCAAAAGTGACAGTGCAAGAAGGAAAAAGCGGATTAATTTCTTAGTAAATCCAGATAGTCTTAACTTCACCCTTCCCAGCAAAGCTTCAAGAGCAGGACTGGTCACTAATATGTGTAGCTCTGTTACACTTAAACCACAAAAAAAGTCTTAATCAAGGAAACAAATACCTGAAACTACTTTTAGCGGTAGATACAGCAAACACAGAAATTGATTCATTGCTCATGAAGTTATCAGTTATTGTAAATGACCTTGGCATTTTTGTTACATATGTATTCTATAATTTTCTGTGTAGACACAATAATATTTTTTCCAGAAGTACAAGAAGGACACTGAAATACAAAGGACACACCAGTAATCTATACCCTGAAAGAAGATTATAAAAAGAAAATGAAATTATGAGCTTTTTTGAGAGACTGAAAGTTAACTAGTCCTATACTAGACACTTTTTTGCATTTTCAGTATATGAGGGGGATTTACTTTCAAAATAACACAGACTACACATGTTACTGGGCATCACTGGATTCAGTGGGACACAGAAACGGTACGTACGGAGAAGCCACGGGTCAATTTGCATAATTTTGTCTTGTTACTATATTGGAACTTCAGGCTATCGGAAGACCACTTTCATCTGTGGGAACTTCATAATTACTTATTAAGCTTCTGAGGTTTTTACTAGTGTAGCATTTCTGGGTCATCAATGCAAATTAATAATTTAGATACATTAATAATTTATGTTAGGGAGTCTGATGGAGTAACAGGGGCTGGAGGCCATGGGATCAAAGGGAAGAAGGATCTTCTCTGTAGTCAATGAAGTCACCAGGGTCATAAAAAGACTAAAAATCCATGGATGGGGAGCCTGCTGTCTCTGTGGAGGAGAGCGATGTGCTCTACCAAGCTGGGTGAGCAACCTACTGCCCCAGCACAGGAAAACCTGGGCTGGGAAGGTGAACACAAATAGGTCTTAGCTCAAAATGTGCTGTGGGCTGTCTTCTGGGTCAGTATCTCGCATCTTCAGGTTGTGCTGACTCCCAGATGAGGTGGGGAAACTCATTCCAGAGGCTTTGCCATCAGCCGAAGGCCAAGTCATGGACAGAGAAGAGGAGGTAAGACCTGGTTGTGGGTGGCCTGTACCAGGCAGGAGAGCCAAGTTCTGGCTGGACATCCATGTTGTGGTATGTGAGTTGTTCCCCGTACCAGCATTTCCATCCAAATACTACCTTAGCTCATGCATGAGTGGGTTAATGTTACTATTCATATTCCAGACTCAAACTGGCCCTTGCAGGAATTAGAAAAAGGAGGTTTCAGCAAAGTGTTAGCTAACATTTGTTAATTATTATTCTTGAAAGGAATCCCGTAGCACTTGGCTCCACCAAAACGTTTGGCATTTTCTTACCCTGTCTCCTTTCCTTGCTGTAGAGAAATCTGAAGAGATTGCTTTAGCCATGGCTGGTCCCAGAGGGTTGGTCACAGGCAGAGAAGGGACGTGGCCAAAACCAAATGGAAACGTAGGGAGATGGACACGGAACACACAGATAAAACCTCCACGTTGCACGGTTTCTCTGGTTTGCCTGAGAGTCTCCCCTCTCTGGTGTGGGCTGTGCCACATGGAAATGCCCATGTTCGGCTGTTTTGTGTAATTCCTCCTTCACTACCCCTGTTATTTAGAATTCTACATTTGTGTAAGAGCAGCTTAAAAAGAAACGGGGACCCCACAGAGCAAAATCTGGTGGGAACACGTTGCAGCAACTGAATTATGCTCCCCGCAATATTAAAGAAACCTCATTTCCCACCAACCAACTCTTACCCTGGAAATCATACAAATAAATTAAGGAGCTTTCCAAAGAAACCATTTCTTAAACCAGAGAGTGAAAAGCTTCCCAATGGGTCAGCTGCTGTCCAGACATTGTATTAATTGTAGGAGTGGGCACGCTTGGTTATGCAGGCAGCACGGGCTGAAAATGCCATTGCTGCCCAAACTGAGGCAAATTCACCCAACAATCTACGGAAAAAAACATACCCAGGTTGGGACATTTACACTGAGAGAAATTAAAGTAGACTTAGGCCAACAGTGAATACTTTTAAAACCTGCTCTGAGCCTCTGGGATAAACACCGTTAAATAATGGCAAAGTAAACCTGCAGACGTGTTATCAAATTCATTCCACAAGTCACATTATTGCTTTTTATGGGCTCAAAAAAATCATTATGCATAAGATTATGCAATGAATAATCAGCCCGGTTTTTATGACAAACAAAACATTAGAGAAACTCAACGGGGCTTTTTTGTCTGTTTTGGAATGTTTCCCCTCCATGTCAGAGCCAAGTGAGAATAGGAAAGCTGTCTCTGCAGGTATCGCTCGTATCAAACCATAGTTTACATGAATAAACATAATATTTCAGACCAAAAATTTTCCCCATCTGCTTAAATCCTGTGAACGTAAGAACTGAGTTAGAGGAGAGGTCCACGTTGCTGGTTTGTAAGAGCATCCAGCAGCAGATGCTTAAGCAGGGGCAGCCGAGTGTTTCTCCCCCTTGGCAGATCCTCCCAGTTTCCAAGAATCAACCCACCAGGGATTTTGTGAGTGGGAGCTCGTGTCTGGAACTGGAGGCTTTGATTACCAGCCTGATTACCAAAAAAATGAAAATTATTTCCAAAGAGCAGGGAAGAGACAAAAGAAGATGATAATAAAAGACAGTTGAAGTCAGAAGTGAATTAATAAGCTAAAGAGAAGCTCAGTTCTGTTTAACAACATTGGATTGAGTGGTATTTGGTGTAGCTCTCACAGAAGTAGAAGTGGGCTTAGGTTGCTCATATGCCCTACTGCTATCAGCTACAAATCTCTACCTATGGCCTGTGCACAGGGAATCACAGATTCATAGAACGCTTTGGGTTGGAACGGACCTTAAAGACCATTCCAGAAGTGAAAAGCTATTTCTGTCTTTTAAAATGTGAAATTATTTAAGTTTTTTATTCAGCTAAGTCAGCAAAAGCTATTACCCTTACTCCTCAGGCTTTGGAAAATTGCTGTACTGTGCATTTGATCATATACAGGAAAAATATTGTTACCAGGCTGCGATCAGATTAAGAATAAACTTGGTAAATATAATCATAAACTTGGTAAATTCAGGGCAGCGCATTGGAGATGCTAAGTTGTGCAGATCGCTCTTCTGTAGCCCGAGGGGATTTTCATGTTTCATCAGGATCCTTCCCACCACTGGCACAGAGGTTTATCCTCCTTTGTCCCTTC
The DNA here is from genome assembly GCF_001431845.1 of Calidris pugnax. NCBI lineage: Eukaryota > Metazoa > Chordata > Aves > Charadriiformes > Scolopacidae > Calidris > Calidris pugnax. Next base: position 676,990 of record NW_015091012.1, on the reverse strand, counting down.
CCCCTTAGCTTGATTCCTTACGAACGCAAACAGCCCACCTGCTATTTCTCTTTAATTTGGGAGGGTGTGTTCTTTTCATATGGGGACCATTCTGCATTTCTGTATTTTTATCCCTCTTGGCCATTGCTAAACCTCTCTGGGCTGATGGGGCTAGAACTGAGGACACTGTTGTCCTTTCAAAGGCAGGTACGGTCTGACATGGTGCCATTTTCTTATATATCCCCTATTTCTTCCCTAATCATGCTTAACATTCAGTTTAGCTTTTTGATCCCTGCCCTGATCTGTGTCCTGGGCAATAATAGCTCATATAGAGACCCTTATTGTGAATGTGGGATCAGGGCGGGTTTTGCACGACTTGGTATTTATCACTATTGAATTTCTTCAGCAATTGCAGTATTTACTGATATTCTCACAAAATCTTTTTACAGCTCTTGATGGAGACTTAGCTTTGACCACTGTGAGTAATTCAGTATCATCTGCAAAAAGTGTCTCCTAGCTCTTCACGTTCTTTTCATAGACACTTACAAACATTTATGGAGTTCTACAGCTACTCCATTTCCTATTACTCTACTAATTTTATACTCTTAATGGCTTAGTTTCCTTAATGCACTTCGAGGAGAGACATTGTTAAAATGATTTGGCGATTAGCTCATCCTTAATTGGATGTTTGCTGATATCTTCAAATAACTCCAACAGATTTTACTCTAAAAGCCACGTTGATTCATTCCCTATATGAGATACTTATCTACTTTTTAATATTTTTTTCTGTTAATCTGCTCAGTATATAAGGCAGATTTATCTCCCTGCAATTCTCCAGATTTCCCCAGGGGGTCTTATTAAATATTCATGCCACATTTACCATTTTCCAGTCCTTGGGATCAGGGGTAATTTTAAGCAACGGGTTGCAGCTTGGTCCTTTCAGACCGTCCTCGAGCAGAAATTACTCCAGGTCTGGTAACTGGGCTTCAGCATCTCTGTTTCGCTGCATCGCCCTGGGAAATCTCAGAGGAAAATCAGTGGCCCCACTGCAGGCTTAGCAACTCACCCACCTGCAAATGAGCACAGCTTCCATTTGTAGCAACTGTTTTCAGCTCCAGGAATTTTTTATGTATTTATTAGAATTTTTATAAAGGCTCAACACAGAGCAGTAAGACTAGACACTCATTGCCAGTGGCCTTAATTGAGTGTACAGTGCCCTTCCAATGGAAAGTTTTTAGTAGTCCTTTTGTCTAAATACGTGGTGAAAACTGAGTTAGATCCTTTATACCAACAAGTTTAACAAAATTGGCATGAATTCTTTTATTTTGCTGTACGAGGAGCTCAAATAGTTGAGCTCGTGTGTGACTGCCTACTTTCTCAATTCAACAATAACCAGAAGAGCCTTGGACCATACATGGCTTTGCAACAACAACAACAAAATAGTATTTCTTCTCTTTCAGGTGGATGGTTTGGCTAACAAAAGCTATGGGGAGAAAATGGAGATACTGGTGGAGGTCAAATTGTGTGTGCCTCCCCTTTCAACCTTCTGGCAAAGCTCATGCAGGTGAAACTTGGGCCCAAACTCAGACAGCAGGTCATTGTTGGAAGGAGAAGGTGTGAGATCTTCCAAGCATTTATAGTAGCTTTGGTCTAGACTTGTTTCCCCTTGACTGTACTTAGATTCAGGCAATTTGAGGGGTAGGAAGAGAGAGAAGAGAGAGAGAATTTAACAAAAATAAAAACGCTGCAGGCTGAAGTTAATAATGTTTCATACAAGAGGATTTATTTTTGGCCCTCAAAAAGAAAGCAGCTCTCAATTTTCTGTCACGCTAAAGCCATTTCGTACCATCTGTACTTCTGTTCCAGTTTTCAGGCAAGAAATATTTTCATTCCTGTGTAAGCTTCATCTCTTAGTTGCCGTGATCTCTAAAACTCAGTTACAATAATAATATTGCATGTCAGACTAACTATTGAGCATCAAATACTCGATTGATTTTCTCCACAGAGAGCCCATTTCTTTGATGTGAAGAAATGTGAACATCATCTTTGATGATGTTACAGCCCTTTCTGCTGGTCCTTGGAACTGAACCAGGGCTTGATCTTGAATCTGCTGTTCTAACACTACTTTCGAGCAAACTTGAAAGACTCCAGGTCCCACCAGCCTTCTGAGGGATGTGGCAAGAGTAACAGATACAAGAATCTGATTTAAGTCTTCATTTTCAAACGCAAAACTCAGCACCAAAGGAGATCTTTGGGATCTGTCAATAAAGTTTTATTGACTTGAGTTCATTTTATGACAGGACAAACCTACTCAAAATGGACCTTAAGAATTACGTGTTCCACAATGACAGAGAAACACATCTATGCAGACAAGTTTTTTTCTTGTCAATTTAGACATAGTCCACATTGTACCTCTCCTCATTTGCAAGAGTACAAATGTTTGAACTTTGGTTTGCAGGCTATGTCGTCTTAAAATTTAAAATAAAATTAAAACAAATGCAACAGTCTCCTGCCTCCAGATACCACAACTGCCACTGATAAGTAATCAACTGGGAAAATCCACTTAGAGATAACAGCAGCTGTTTAGATAAGCAACTCAAAAAGCACCTAAACCTTGTGGCTGGATTAGATCAAAGTTTTCCTTGTGATTACTGGATTTTCCTGTTTCTGTTTGGGCTGAAAATACTTTGGGAACAGTTTAACACAACTATGCAGCAGTTCCAGTCCCAGCAGCACCTGTGAAACAGAGAACAAAACACCAAAAAGCGAAAATTAGCAAAAGTCTAAAAAAAATCACATGAAGTTATTTGACCCCAGTTATTATTTTGAAATTAAAATCTGACGTGGAAACCTTCCTTTGCGAAAACCTGCTCACGCCTTTCTTTTCTTGGAACGATCTCTCTTCCCTCAAAGAAATGCTGAAAATGACAAGAAACAAGCATAGGTTCTCCATAGGTTTTTCCTGCTGGGGGGGTCTCTGTTAAGTTAAAATATTCTTCATATCTTGAGCTTGATCCGATGTCCCTTCTTTGCATGCTGCATGAGTCCTCTTCTGACCTTGTAAATTGAGTTTTATACTTAGACTTGTCTACAGCTCTCATTTGCAATGCCAGAGGCAATTTAATTGTTCAATACTTTCATTAGTCCCCTATTGATTGGTTCCTTTTCCTCCCTGCTGTGCAGAAGAAGGTACATTTCCTTTTACTATTTGCTATCTAATGAAACCTTACTGTTTCTTTGGCATTTTGATGCTATTTGATGCTAATCTTGCCTAGTGGCACTTCAAGCAGCTTTCTTGTTTAACATTTTATTTAAGTCAACCTTTTAAGTGATTTTACCTGCGAGTTCTTTTACTCTGAACCCATAGCAAATCACTTCTCCTCCCTGCCTCCCTGCCACCATCTATTAGACCAAACACTGGGCTGGGAAGTGGAGCTTTTCCTCATCTTGCTGAGGGCATTAATAAAGTAATATTGTAGTGTTCCCTCTAGGGCTACTCTCTAGTGTATGGTAGAGCTGTGATACATATCATTAGTTGGGACATCAGGGCCTCTAAGATATCAGAGAAGCATCTGCGATTGCCTCGTTGGTCCCAGGTGGGAGACCAGCTGTGGGAAAACCCTGGCCTGCCACGTTCCAACCAGGGGGTGTTACAGGAGGTCACTATGATACTTTAATTTAAAATACAGTCTTTTATACAGACCTAAGCTCTCTTTTGTGGCATAAAGTCACAGCACTCCCATCCAGGTATGTTCATTTCTCCTGCTGGTGCCTCCTCTTTGCTTCTAGGACATTTTCTGACTCCTGGGAAAAGGGTTCCTCCAGCTTGGTGAAGAAAGCCCACATCTTTGGAGACCATGTGTTCATGGCAGCTGGGGTTGCAGCAGGCTCCCTGGCTCCCAGTGATCATGGTGAGATTCCTCCACCTTGTGTTTTGTGTTGGGCTCCAATTCTGTGGCCTTTGAAGAGTAGGGCTTTCTGGTTTCATTTTTCAAATTCAAAATCTCATTCACTTCAACAGCTTTGCCGAGATTGGTTTGGGTTTGTTTTGTTTTAGTTGGGTTTTGAGCTTTTAAGACAGCTTAGACAACAAAAGGTCTGGGAAAATCTGTTGTTTAGGTGCTCACTAACACAGGAGAAAAATGAAAAACCTCTTTCACCTTGCTTTTTTATGGTAAACCCCAACAAATTCAATGTGTCTCCAATTCTGTGGCCTTTGAAGAGTAGGGCTTTCTGGTTTCATTTTTCAAATTCAAAATCTCATTCACTTCAACAGCTTTGCCGAGATTGGTTTGGGTTTGTTTTGTTTTAGTTGGGTTTTGAGCTTTTGAAACAGCTTAGACTGGGAAAGGTCTGGGAAAATATGTTGTTTAGGTGCTCACTAGCACAGGGGAAATATGAAAAATCTCTTTCACCTTTTTTGTTATGGTAAACCCCAACAAATTCCTACTACGTCGTTTAAACATTTTATTTTTAAATTATTCATACTTGGATTTTAGAGCCTTGAGGTGAGTCTCTGGAGCAGGGACCAGCTGTGAGGCAGGAACTGAACATGGTCCCAAAGTCCATGTAGCTACTGAGGAACCAACTTGCCTCTTAGAGCAACTGACCCTCCAAAGTCAGGACATTTCAGGCACATGTTGCCATCCCTCCCTACTCTCTCTCTGGCGTTAGTGACAAGGGACAGAGGTGTCTGGGGGTTCTGTGGCCTCAGAGGCCTCTCTCAGGGGTGCCTGGGGAGCTGGCTTTCCCCAGACAAGGAGGCAGTGCCTGCAGCCACCCCACTTCTGGCAGAGAGACCCAGGAAAGGCCCTACCAGGACCAGACAGGCTGGGTCTGTTGTTGCAAGAATGAAAACAGCGGGCAAAGAGATCACTTTATTCTACCAAACCACCTTAAAGAGCTAAAGATACATCCAGAAGTTTTGGTACACACAGTCTGCCCCATGCAGTGGGTCACCACCAAGTGCTGCAGATGGAGATGAGCTGGTACCTAAGGGACATTGCCAACAGGTCCAGCAGCTGCTGCTGCTTCCAGAGACAACCAGTCTCCACAGCAAGTCGGACACATGTCCACAGGGACACCACCGTGGGGCCAGTGGTTGCCCCAGTCTGGTAGAGATGCATCACGAGACAGCGGGCAGCTGTAGCATGTCACTGGGTGGTAACTGCCAGCAAATAAAAGGGCTGACGTTGTTTGACAGCCTCATGGCCTTCAGGCTGTTTTACAGATTTATTAATTTTCTGGTTTTAATGGGTTAGTGAGGCCCATAGTTCTCATAGTGACCTTAGACCTCTCTTGGGCGAGAACCAAGACTGGATTTTACAACACATGCTTTGAGTGGTGTACTAAGATTTGGGGACAGAGGAGAGCTAAACTGCCACCTCAGTGTTTTCTCATGTCCTCCCAGCCCTCAACAAACAGGACTGAAAGTCATCGGAGGTGGCAACGTGCCACTTCATCAGTGCCGAATCCTTCTGCCAGACTGACTCAACTTCAGCCTGATGTCATTTAAGCAAAAGCATGAACAAGCATAGACGTTAATTTATGGTATGAAAGATTAGATCCTGAAATTTAAATTGTTGTTACAAACTTTTTTTTTTTAATCAGAAAAGTAACGAGGCAGAAATGAAAAAGCTCTGCTGGCAAATTCTCCATTGTAAAGACCTTTGTAAAGGTTTGAACACTTGAACCCCTCCAGGGATGGGGCAGCCACAGCTTCTCTGGGAAACCTGTTCCAGGGTCTCACCACCCTCACAGGGAAGAATTTCTTCCTGAGATCTCATCTAAATCTCCCTTCTTTCAGTTTAAAACCGTTACCCCTCATCCTATCCTTACAAATGTGCAACCCTTTTGCTAATAAGTTCCTCAGGTTTTGGTATTAGACGGGAATTTCAAAAGCATCCAGAGAGCTTAAAATCACTAATTTTGTTGAACACCATCAATTGGGTTTGTGTCACTTTGAGCAATGGAGCCAGCGCACGGAAGACCAAGCTGATGTGACACTACCACAACTGGGTGACCCTGAGGGCCATCAGCACGATGGGCTCAGAAGAGAGGGAAAAAACATCATTTACAGCCCACATTCCACAAACACCACACTCCGAGAGCTCTCATAGCCAGCAGCACTGTTTGAGATGGTATCATAGAATCATAAAATCGTCTGGGTTGGAAGGGACCTTTAAGGTCATCTAGTCCAACCATCAACCTAATTCTGCTAAAAAACCATACAAAAGAACCCCCCATATTACTAACCTGCTTGATGCAGGCATTCAGTTATCATAGAATGATAGAATTGTCTGGGTTGGAAGGGACCTTTCAGATCATCGAGACCAACCATCAACCTAAATCTGATAAAAGATCATCACTAACCCATGTCTCTAAGCACTATGTCAACCTGTCTTTTAAATACCTCCAGGGATGGGGACTGCACCACTGCCCTGGGCAGCCCATTCCAATGTGCAATAACCCTTTCAGTGTCAAATTTTTTCCTAATATCCAATCCGAACCTCCCCTGGTGCAACTTGAGGCCATTTCCTCTTGTCCCATGGCCTGTTCCTTGGGAGAAGAGACCGACCTCCCCTGGCTACACCCTCCTTTCAGGGAGTTGGAGAGAGCCAGAAGGTCTCCCCTCAGCCTCCTTTTCTCCAGGCTGAACACCCCCAGCTCCCTCAGCCGCTCCTCACCAGACTTGTGCTCCAGACCCCTCACCAGCTCCGTTGCCCTTCTCTGGACCTGCTCCAGCCCCTCGAGGAGTAGTGAGGAGCCCAAAACCGGACACAGCCCTTGAGGTGAGCCAAGTATCTGGAAGGACAACCAAACTGATTCTGATTGGTCTGGACACCGTGTAAACAAATTTGGTTTTGGGCCTCATTTGCTCAGTCACAGCTCTGTGGCTTCCAGCCTGGGGGTGGCTTGTGTCCCACCAGTCTAGACCATGAACATAAAATAAGTGTACAATTTTGTCCATTAACCCACACCTTCAGTGTGCTGTGCCAGTTTTGCTTCAGTCACTTATCTGGACTGAAGTTGGCTTTTTTTTTTTTGCCTTAATAGCAAAGATCTAAACCTGAATATGTTATTGTACCGTTCATTAATTCAGCCTATTTCTTTGATAATAATAGGAATCTGGACCCAGCATGAGGACTGATAAAATGCAGAAATCCTATTGGCAGTAAAAGTCAATCAGGCCTTTAACAACTTCATTGATATGTATTATAATCATATTTAGCAACATCAAAGGAGAGACATATCTTTGAACACGCATATCCCTGTTAGACCAAACCATTGCTTCAGGCATCAGAAGGAAAATATTGCAAGCACGATTAAGTGACAGGAACACTGCGCCAGTGGCTCCCTTTGTTGTTCTTTTTTCCCCTCCCCGTCAGTTTTACACATTAGAAAATCTATGCAAGGCTTGCCCAATATTTACACAGTTGTACAGCTGAATAGCCCATGCGAGAGATATAAAGAGCATATATTCAAGAAAGGAAGGCTTTTTCAGTTGTTATGGTTATTGTGTAATCTAAATACTCTGCAGTTAGATTTTTGTATCTTTCACTAACATGATTTTCACGAATGTGAAAAGAAAACGCATTTTTGCCAGCAGTGGTCCCAGCTCTGTCTGTGAGCAGAAGACACCACAGGCACAGAAAATGCTAAATACTCTGCAGTTAGATTTTTGTATCTGTCATTAACATGATTTTCACGAACGTGAAAAGAAAAAGCATTTTTGCCAGGAGTGGTCCCAGCTCTGTCTGTGAGCAGGTGACACCACCAGCACAGAAAACACTCAGCATCTCCTAAGAGAAATCCTATTATTAGAAACCTCCTCTCATGCTGTCCATTCTCCCAAATACACAGTTTTTATGCCTCTGGAGGATGTGTAAGGTTCGAAGCCTGGAGAAGAGACATACCAGAGCCCCATCTATCCATCAGACAGAGAGGAGCTGCCTGCCCTCTTGGCAGAGGATGGAAAGAGCCACATCCCACGTCTCTGTTAGACAGGGGGAGTGAGGGAAAAAGAGATGCAGTTGCTGTTTTTCCGGTTGACCTCTGATGGTTCATTAGTCTACTCCCATAGCAAGATTAGATCAGTTGGGCCAAGTTTCTAAAGTGCTCCAGATGATTGAATTAGCCAAGGATAGGTCAGATTATTTCTGCCTTACTGCCGTCATTACGGTGCCATAAACACATCAATCAAAAAGAGTTTGCTCTGATGGGATTCCTGCTGCTACTAGTTCAGTGGCTCCTGTTGTAAAGAAAACCATTGTGGTGGCATCCCTGAGGAGACTGTGGCACTTCAATATGGTGGGATGCTCCAGAGCTAAAGAATATCTCTCCTTGTCCTTGGCGGAGCACACGTGGCTGGGTGTGATGTAGAAGGGGTGCTACAGGTCCAAGGGCTCGTGTTTGCGTAGCAAAATGTTGGTTTACCCAAGTAAAAGAAAATCAGCTTCCTTTTGGGACTCTGCAGACTCCTGAGAAGTTGGGGGGCATTGCCCAGAACCCTGGGCTGGTCTCCCCTCCTTAGATCGGTCCTTTTGACCAGATTGAAACTTGCTGCCATGGCTTTGTCCCAGGCTGGGATTTGTCAACTAGCTTTTTTTCCTGGACCCTCCAGCAAAGGTGCAGTCATACAATAACCGTGGTGTTCACTGGGCTTTTGGGATTTAACCGGGAAGACTGTTTGGCCTTCAAAGCTCTTATTTTGCAGGGAAAAAAAATGGATGCCTTTAGACTGAAAAAGTCTCATCTGCATTTCCTGAAAGCACTAACAAGATCAATGCTGTGGGACAGCAACACCAGCACAAAAACATTATGTACTCCAAAATCCTTACCGAAATAGTTGTGGACAAGTAAACACCTTCCTGATCACCTATTAAGCTTTTCAAGTACTGGAGAGCCTTTACAAATACTACTGTCCAAAGATGTGCAGTTAAGCTGCAGATCTGTGCTCCAACCTTGGCATTATGGGATATTAAGCTTTCCCATCAGTCACATCACCTCAGGCATATTCTGTGGAGGTTAGCTATGACTATGATAGTTTGCAAAACTGAGTGCTGGATGGAACTCTTAAGTTCTAGATATGCCATTTATTTGCATCAAATACATACCTCTCTTATAGAATCATACAATGGTTCGGGTTTTGAAGGAACTTTACAGATCATCCAGTTCCAGCCCCCCTGCCACGGGCAGGGACACCTCCCACCAGACCATGTTGGGAGCACTGAGGTGTGTTGGAGGAGGACACTGACGGCAGAAGAAGCAAGGAAGAAATCACAACCGCAACTGAAAAAGGGAAATGTATCTATGGGATAAAGGTCATAATCACAGGTGTGAAAATAGCAAAAAAATAAATACCAACTGGCAAATAAAAACTGCAAAAGTATATTGTGTGGAGACCTCTCCATGTGGTGATTTGACTTCCATTCCCTTCTCCCCTAAATCCAAGAGGGAGGAGCGACCCTACTGAGAGTTCACACATGTCTTTTCTTCACAAGCTGCAGATTCTCAGGCTGCTTATGGTCTAGGAAAATGATCCTAAGAATGAAATCCCTAATTTGGACACATAAAGATCACCTTCAGAAGATGGGCAGGAACATCGACAGGCAGCACCTCGCACATCTCCAGCTTTGTTAATAGGTTCATTTCTACTGTGACCGTGCCCTGGAATCTGAGTCAGGATTGAAGCTCACGTTCACCAGATTAGTCCTGCCCTTATCATGGCCCAAAGGGAAACCAATATGGCTCAGGCCACCTTGAAAATCAGATCCAAAAGCTGTTTTAAAAGCTGTCTCTTTAAATTGGAGTTATGGGTAAAAAGAATTAACATTTGTCAAGACACATCTAGAGCTTTCAGAGGCCTTTTTGCTCAAAGGTTTGTAGAGTCTTACATTTCCTCATGTTGTCAATATTCCCCCTCACCACCAAGGTGGCTGTGGACGGCTGTGAGCAAGGAGGAGAAGAGCCATCTCACACCCGGGGGCCAGGCTGGTTGTGCAGTGCTCCACATGGCTAATTAGTGGCTGTGGAGGAATGCAAACCTAGAGAGCCTAATTACTGCTAATTAATTGCGTCAATCATTTAAAATCAAAGGGCAAAAGGGGGAAAAATACAGCTTTTTTTCTACAAGTGGGAAAGTATTGAATTAAACAGATCCCGTCTCTCACCATTACTAATTGTGCTGTTTCTTCTGCGTCCACTGCGTAGGTTTAGCTGGAAGCGTTTTCCAGAGGTAGGAAGACAATGGGACAAGTACCCATGGAAATTATTTTGGGGAGGGAGGATCCTTGCCTAGACTGCCACATGTTACAGCTTTCATTTGTGCTGTATTGGAAGGAAAGCACAGCCAACATGTTCTGAAAATGCAGATATGGACTCCAAGTCCAAACCTTTCACTGCTGAAGTCAAGTGATCCGCTCATAAAGGAAGATTTAAGATGACGGAACAACTTCAGAAGGCAGAGAGAGCTTCACGTCTCCCCTGGTGCTAATGGGGAATGTGACACAGAGCAAAGTGCTAATGGGCTTCCTCTTCCCTCACCTATGGCACTGTAAATATTAAAAAGCATCCTCTTACTCCAGACATCCCTCACTGCTGAAGTGGGAGCAGGTGGTGGCAGACGGTGTCTTTTTTTTTTTATCTCTTGCCTCCTCTCCTTTGGAAGCACAAAATTTCATCCTCTTTCAAAAACACATCTCGGTGCTTTCACCAGTGACACCAGCCCTTTCCTTGCCCCAGACTGTGTCACTGCAATTTCACAGCAAGCAACCGAGAAAAAAAAAACACATTAACAGCTCTCAGTTCACAGACAGGCCCTGCCGTGCTGGAGGAGCAATGCTATAAAAAGGGCTAATTGCAGATTGGAGACCTGCTGAGTTACACATGTTGAACACGAGACTCATTTCTTGTGCCTTTCCCTGGGTCTTCCTTGCTGCGGTGCCCGTCTAGTCCATCCCAGCATTTTTATGAAGGAAGAGATGATGTGGGGGCTCTTTGGGGAAGCACTTTCCCTTCGTTTGCTGAGGTCAGGCAGCTTGGCTTGACAACCTTACCCTTTGGTTAAATACCATGTTTAAATACAGGCCTCCCAAATCCGCAGATGAAGGGTATCCTTAGTTCTCACTAGGCCTTCCCACATAGAAGCTAATTTGAATTTCAATCAGGGTAGAAAATGTAGTGTACATGCAACAAAGCCACCGAAGGCAGGCTGAGAAAGCATAAATGAGCTTCATTTTTGTGGCTTTCAAGTTGCTTCTGCACAATCTCTTCAGTTCTTATTTACTGTAATCAGCATCCATCCGATGGCAATTTGTAGGTAATTGTGCACTGCAGTTTATTCAACATTCACGGAAAACCCACATGTTTCTGAAACTTGAGGTAAAGCCCTGCAAATGCATGTGGGTAGAAGATGAAAAGGCCTCAGACCAGCGCGCTCATTGTTCTGCTCCAGAAAAAGGTACAGACGAAGAACAAATGGGCACCAGCGGCTCCAAGCAGCTTTATACATCAAATTATTTCAAAGACAAAAAAGTTTGAAATAGATTCAGTTTTTCCACTCCTGTGGGCTGTCTCAGGTGAAGTCGTGTGGTTTCACCATCTTCCACATAAAACTGGCAGGCACTGGAGAGGTTTTCTTCCAAACCCTTTCCTCCTCCCCAGGGATGGGTGATGGAGAAACCTCTTTTGTTGCCAGAGGAGGTGTGGTGTGAGGAGGGCAGGTACCACCAGTGGGTGGGTGTTTGGTTGTTATAGAATCATCGAATGGTTTGGGTTGGAAGGGACCTTAAAGATCATGGAGTTCCAACCCCCTGCCCTGGGCAGGGACACCTCCTACCAGACCAGGTTGCTCCAAGCCCCATCCAGCCTGGCCTTGAACCCCTCCAGGGATGGGGCAGCCACAACTTCCCTGGGCACCCTGGGCCAGGCTCTCACCATCCTGACCGTGTCCCAGTGAGCTGAAGCAACACAAGAATTTTGACCAATTTACTCAGCTGCAAATGCTGTGGAAAGTGCCTCTCTTGGCATCACCCTTTCTGTCCACAGTGCCTTCACTTCTCATGCAGTCTCCTTCATGCACAGCCAGTTTTTATTGCATGAGGGACAACAGAGGTGGAAAATGCCTGGTGTTGAACGCTTTGCTGCTTCAACTTTTCACCATTAAGCATTTCAGGTGTTGGATTGGCTTTTGTTTCTGGTGGTACCAGGTGAGAGTGGCATTACTTCGAGCTCTGCCAGGCTGACATCAGTAAAGCCACCTACGCCCTCGCACACGTGGCCTCTCTGACCATACCTGAATCGCTCATTAACCTTGATCTGACTGCTCTCCTGGCACGGCGCTTTTAAAACTGATACGGTCCTTCCTCGGAACAGGAACAAGGTATTTATGTCTGTAAAATGTTATGTAAATTTATGGGGCTCCCTCAGCGGTGAGCAATAACAGACCAACCAAAGGTCAGGGCTGCCGCCGCTCTCCGGGTGGCGGTGAGCAATAAGCCCGGCATGAAAAAAAAACTATGGGAGTTATACACAGATAACACAATTCTCTCGGGCAAATCCTGTCCCGGGAAGAAAATGCAGCAGCCACTGTGAAACAGCAGTTTACAGGGGCTGAGCCACCCATGTGTGTCTCAGGTGGTGATGGCCATTCCAAAAGGACATTCTCCCGGCAGCTCTTGCCGTTGCTGAAAACTTCAGGGCACCAAAATGTTTTAAGGTCTTGGGGCAGGCTGTGATCTGATTGTTCTCTGCCTCCGTGTAAAAGGCACTTAATTTCTACCCATAGTCTTTATCCAGGAGCGCAGGCCTTGCTTGGGATTTAGGAGATGATCAGGGAGAGCATTTTTAGCAGCAAGCCTGAAGCGTGACCCATTTAATTTTGAATAAACCGTTCTTATCAGACAGATCAGCTACTGCCTCTGCCCTGGGCTGACAACAGGGTCCTTTTGCTTTGCAGCCAATAATATTTTAAAGCTTCTTTAGCACCCCAGATGCCCAGATCCTTGCATAAATAAATAAACTAACAAAGCTAGTTTGTGAGAAGTCAAATTCTCCATGGAGGTCTAAACACTCTGCAGCTGAGAGATGTGTACGAAAGCAGCTTTGGAATAGCCAAACCCATTTAAATCCATTAAAAAGCCTCAGAATTAAATTTGCATGCAGGCAGCAACTGCTCCATCCCTCCTGAGTAAGAGTGGGTTTAGAAGAATGCAGAAAATCAGGGTCACGTTTTCTCCACCTTAATCCCAGTTTCTTTTCCAGATGGGCTGTAGGAAAAGTGTTCCTGCTGCTGCCAAAGTGCCTTGGTGGGAAGCTGATGGGGAAAATCCTAAGCAAGCAAAGTACAATTAGACCTCCCCTAAAAAAAATCAATGTGAGCTAGGTAACATCTTCCTGAAGAGGAGAATCACTGAGCAAGAGGTGCTGAGGGTCACGTGTGGCCTGGAGCCCGTGGTCTCCCTCCCAGCACAAGGGTTGATGGGCTGCAGCACGTCCATGGGGTTGGTGGGCACCCAGCTCCTTGGGTGACACAGTGCTGGTGGAGGGACAATGTTTCTGGGGTGGGAACAGCACAGGCAAGGGGAGAAGGCAGCAGGTCAAGCACCAAAGAGCAGAGCTTTGCTGGGTGCTGGTTTTGGGGAGGGGAGCAGAAAAGGCTAGATGTCAGCTGGGCTCCCAAAGCAATCACTGCTCCTCATTAAAGGACTGGTGATGGCAGAGGTCTCACTTGGCAGAAATCTGTCTTAAGAGGCAGAGTGGAAAACACTAGTTCTGCCATGCAGATTTCAGGTCCCACTTGTCCTTGGGTGCAGATGATCCTTGCTGAAACAGATGGCAGCTGCGGATGGATAAATTGCCAAGGGCTTCTCTGTCGGGGTTAGAAAAAGCCCGTCTTGCTGCAGCCACACAGAAACGCTGGGGTTGGTTAAACAGGCATCTCTATCTGCTTTCAAATAGGGGCCGGTGCCATGTGTAATGGCAGCTGTGTGTTCCCAAAACATTTCCGTGCAATTAAGTTGCAGGGAGACAAAACCAGGATAAAACCAGCCGGTCCGACTCGCCGCTCCCTTACTCTGCTCCAGCCCCGGGGGTTTGCTGGGCTCTGACACCAGCCTGCCCATCAGCCTCTCAGCATTTCATAATTGCACCTCGCTTCCTAACTCCCGGAGCAGGGAAGGCATCCTCATCCCTGTCCCCTCATCCCTTTTCCTGCTGGCTTCCCCAGAAATCAATGAGGGTGTCACTGAGCTTGGGTTTCATCCCTTTTCCTGCTGGCTTCCCCAGAAAGTCATTGAGGGTGTCACTGAGCATGGGGGTTTTTTTTCTAGCTATTGGGAGTGTATTCATAGTAGGTTATTCTTGGTTGCATTCAGGGAGAAAGAGTAAGAAAATAGTAGGTTATTCTTGGTTGCATTCAGGGATAAAGAATAAGAAAAATCATAGAATCATAAAATGGTTTGGGTTGGAAAGGACCTTAAAGACCATCCAGTCCAACCTCCTGCCCTGGGCAGGGACACCTCCCACCAGACCAGGTTGCTCCAAGCCCCATCCAGCCTGGCCTTGAACCCCTCCAGGGATGGGGCAGCCACAGCTTCTCTGGGCAACCTGTTCTGGGGTCTCACCATCCTTACACCAAAGAAATTATTCCAGAGATCTCATCTAAATCTCCCCTCTTTCAGTTTACTTACTCCTCATCCTATGGCTCCACTCCCTGATCAAGAGTCCCTCCCCATCTCTCCTGGAGCCCCTTTAGGGACTGGAAGGGGCTCTAACTCCTCCCTGGAGCCTTCTCTTCTCCAGGCTGAACAACCCCAGCTCTCTCATCCTGTCCTCACAGCAGAGGGGCTCCAGCCCTTGGAGCATCTTTGTGGCCTCCTCTGGCCCCACTCCAACAGGTCCATGTCCTTCCTGTGCTGAGGACTCCAGAGCTAGACACAGTGCTCCAGGTGGGGTCTCACCAGAGCAGAGCAGAGGGGCAGAATCCCACCCCTCACTTTGCTGGCCACCCTGCTGGGGATGCAGCCCAGGATGTGGGGGGCTTTCTGGGCTGGGAGCGCACCTTGCTGGCTCATGTTGAGCTTCTCATCCACCAACACCCACAAGTGTTCTTGGGAGCAGTCCTCAGGACTGCTCTCAAAATAAGACACTGTTTCAGTAGAGTAAGGAAAGCTCAGTGACACAGTCTGTATTCAAAAAAATCTGCGAATTTTAGAAGTTGTTTTCCAAGATCTGGATGTAACAAGCCGTCTTTTTAAGGAACGAGACTTACACCACCTTGACCTACTCAGTGTGTGTCAGAAAGCATTTTATGCTTTTATCCAAGGACAACAAAGGGCTGCTGTGCTGCGTTCAGTACACTGTATTCCCTACAATCAGTCTCTTGAACACCCTTTATCTTCCTGCGTTGCAAGTCCTGCTGCTCCCAGTGGATGTGAGACGATGGGAAGAGTTGGCTGCTGAACCTGTGCCTTCCCGATGGTTAGTACAGCAAAAAACCCCTAGATCTGGATGTAACAAGCCGTCTTTTTAAGGAACGAGACTTACACCACCTTGACCTACTCAGTGTGTGTCAGAAAGCATTTTATGCTTTTATCCAAGGACAACAAAGGGCTGCTGTGCTGCGTTCAGTACACTGTATTCCCTACAATCTGTCTCTTGAACGCCCTTTATCTTCCTGCGTTGCAAGTCCTGCTGCTCCCAGTGGATGTGAGACGATGGGAAGAGTTGACTGCTGAATCTGTGCCTTCCTGATGGTTAGTACAGCAAAAAAACTCCTGGGCTTTGTGCTGTGGGCTCTTCTGCTCACCCTAGTTGTGGGCAGCTCTCTCCCCTCTCACTTGGCCAACCCAGATTTCATGGAGGGTGACTGGCTGCAAGTGGATGCTGGAGGAGGAATATGGGCAGTCAGCTAGAGGTGACTCTTCTCTCAAGGAACAGATGATAGGACAAGAGGAAGCGGCCTCAAGTTGCTCCAGGGGAGGTCCAGACTGGATACTAGTGAAAGTTTTTACACCAAAAGGGTTGTCAAGCACTGGGGGAGGCTGCCCAGGGCAATGGTGGCATCACCATCCCTGGAGGTATTTGAAAGCCAGGCAGATGTGGTGCCGAGGGACATAGTTTAGTTGTGTTTTTTGTCAATGTTGGGTTGATGGTTGGACACGATGATCTGAAAGGTCCCTTCCAACCCAGGTGATTCTGTGACAAAGACTGTCACCAGCTGGTGGCCCTTGGTGAGCTGAGAGCAGCTAAAGGGAAAGAGAAGCAAAACTGCTGAGGATCAATCTCAAAGGTACTGAATATCAGCTCAAAAGCTTAAATAATGGCAGGTGCCACCAGCTGGTGGCCCTTGGTGAGCTGAGAGCGACTAAAGGGAAAGAGAAGCAAAACTACTGAGGATCAATCTCTAAGGTACTGAATATCAGCTCAAAACTTAAATAATGGCAGGTGCTGAACCTTTAGGTATGACCAAATGTTTGGTGTTTCTTTTCCCACTGTAGGTGGCAACAATATAAACCTTTGCCTTTTTAGCCAGCTCTGTATTTTCAAATAATCATGAGAGATCCGTCAAGAGCCTTCTCTTTTAACAGGATTAAAATTAAACAGAGGTAGAATAGGTCGTCTTTTGTTGGTCTTCCTTTCCTGCCCACTTCTTTTTTTCAGACGAGCATAGAAGGATTTTTCATAAATGACAGCAATGGAGTTATTGTAACGCTGGAGTGTGTTCATCCCCGCAGCCTGAAGGGCAGATTGCTGCCGAGAAAAGATTCAGCAGTGGAGGTGTTAAATCTCTTTCAATAAACTAGAGCAATGATTATTAATCCTCCAGCTGCTCGGAGATGCCGTCGGAACATACAGTTTTAGCAGAAGAGAGCAAAGAAAGTGTGTGCCTGCGTGTGTATTTGCTGCGTTGCTCCTTCGAATTCTCCAGGCACAAAACCATTACATGTCTAATGAAGTGGCAATTAAAAAAGCAACAGCCTTTATTAGTCCCCTTGGCACTAAGGATATTTCTAGATGTTTTTCATCCCACCTTTCACAGATTCCGCTGAAATTCAAGGTGAACTTCTGGAGTTTTTCCCCTGACTTCAAAGGAATCGGTGTTACCTCCAGCGGGCCACGGCCGGGATGAATTAAGCTGTGTGTTTAATTGCCTCACGAGTGGTAATAACACTGTCGCTGAGGACACAATTTGTGGGATATGTTACCAAAGTAGCGTGAAAAAAAAAACCTTCTTAATTTTTTGCAAATTGATACACTAGAGCTTTCAGCTGGGACGGGAAGGGGTCAATTTACACTTCAAAACCAAAACCATGCCCTTGGATATATTTGTCAAGCTCCTTCAGATGTTAATAAGGACCATGAAATTAAAGAAGATACAATTTAGCTTAACTGTCTCTTTCTAACTACACTATTTAGGTGGTTAATCCCTTTTACTGTGCCTACTTTATATCTTCTACAACCCAGTTTGTCAAATGAGTTTCTGAATGTTCTTCTCCTCCTCCTCTGCCCTTTTCTGCCTTTGTTTTTGGGGGTTTGAGAAGATGCTGCTGTCACACAACCCAGTTTGTCAAATGAGTTTCTGAATGCTCCTCTCCTCCTCCTTCTCTGCTCTTTTCTGCCTTAGTTTTTGGGGGTTTGAGAAGACGCTGCTGCCACAAATCTTGCAATGAAGGGGATGCAGAATAACTGTGAGGGCTTTCCATGTGGCATGGGAAGGCAGGAAGAAACAAGCATGGCATGAATTCAAACCTATATTCAGAACTTTCTGTGCTCCGCTGCTGTCACAAATTCTGTCCCTCTGCTCTGCTCTGGTGAGACCCCACCTGGAGCACCGTGTCCAGCTCTGGAGTCTTCAGCACAGGAAGGACATGGACCTGTTGGAACAGGTCCAGCGGACAGCCACTAAAGTGATTCCCAGCCCAGAAAGCCCCCCACATCCCGGGCTGCATCCCCAGCAGCGTGGGGATGGGGGGCCAAGGAGGGATGGGGAGAACTTAGAGCCCCTTCCAGTCCCTCAAGGGGCTCCAGGAGAGACTGGGGGGGACCCTTGATCAGGGAATGGAGTGATAGGACAAGGGAAGGAAAATCATTACTTTTTTTTGTCAAAAATGAGAAAAGAAGAGTGAAGAGCCATAAAATATATAGACAGAAAAATGTGAGCAAGAGCTTATTCTCTTAGAGGAAAATACAGTACGGGATATGTCTTTTCAGAAAGCCCTCTTGAGAAGTTTTACTTTTAATGGTGTTGCTAATAGCTCCTTTCTAGAAGCAGACACACTGTCACCTTTCAGGGTTCACATCAATTGCTGAAAATGAGAAAAGAAGAGTGAAGAGCCATAAAATATATAGACAGAAAAATGTGAGCAAGAGCTTGTTCTCTTAGAGTAAAATACAGTATGAGATATGTCTTTTCAGAAAGTCCTCCTGAGAAGTTTTACTTTTAATGGTGTTGCTAATAGCTCCTTTCTAGAAGTAGACACACTGTCACCTTTCAGGGCTCACATCAATAGCTATTATGACAGAGATCATAACAATGTCCTCTTACAAATATTGTACGTATTTTCTCTGCTGTCTATTTATTACCCTGAGCTATGGGGTTATAGAACAATTAGAGGTGGAAGGGGCCTCTGGAGCAGCATAACTTAGGTCAGGCTGTTCTGAGCCTTGTGTAGTCTAGTGAATATCCCCAAGGATGGGTAGTCCACAACCTTTCTCCACAGCAGGTTAACCGATGAGCTGAATCTAAAGAGGACTTTCTATTGTATATCATTTTCCCTCAGCTACACCCTACCTGTTCTGGTGGCTTTTTCATAGAACGGTTTGGCTTGGAAGGGACCTTAAAGGTCATCCAGTTCCAACCCGCTGCCCTGGGTGGGAGGTGTCCCTGTCATGT
This sequence comes from Calidris pugnax, assembly GCF_001431845.1. NCBI lineage: Eukaryota > Metazoa > Chordata > Aves > Charadriiformes > Scolopacidae > Calidris > Calidris pugnax. The sequence continues at coordinate 658,116 of NW_015091012.1, read as the reverse complement.
CCCACCAGACCAAGTTCCTCAAAGTCCCATCCAGCCTGGTCTTGAACCCCTCCAGGAAAGGGGGATGTGATGTGAAGCATTACATTAATGTGCTTTACCCTGCCTCGGTGGTCCCACTACACAGGAATTAGACGAGCCACCATGAAATGCTGGCACCCCAGAACATCTTCATTGTTCTCTGTCCTCCTTCCTCCGCAGCCTGATGGCACACACGTGCCATTGGATGCAGTGGTGCTGGGAACATCTGGGCACACAGACCTGGCCTGGTCCCTTTCCTCCCCATGTTTCTGAGCTAAATTGAGCTGGTCCAGCTGTGGAGCTTTTTGGAAAAAAAAAAAAACCTGTGGATTTTTTTTCACAGGCCATGTGAAGCTTTTTGGAAAAAAAAAAAAAACACAACTGTGGATTTTTTTTCCCAGGCCAGGAGGAAACATGACTTTGGTATTAATTTCTTAGTATGAGCATCTACCTCTCAGCCTTGCTGGACCACAGGCCGCAGGTCTGAGATGTCCATTGTGGTTATGACCCCATCTGGGGACACAATAGCTCCTCCTCAGCAACATTCAGATGTATTGCTGGCAGCGTTCGGCAGCCGTGGGGAGTAAATCTATTGTTGCTGCAGAATATTGGCTTCCTGAATAAAGTGGCAAGAGATATAAGAAACCCCGCTGTGCTTTAATAATCCCACGGCTCAGAAAGGCCACCTGGATCTTGCGATTAAAACACTGATGAGCCTGGTGAATTAATGCCCTGATGGTACGGCGTTGCCTTTCAGCATTTCGCTCCACTGCTGTGCCTGGTGTATTTACAGTGGGCTAATCCCCAGACTTACAAACAAAACTGAATTCCCTGGGGCAGTGTGTGTGTGTGTATGAATTATTTTTTTTAATGATGAGAGATGCTGAATGTGATGAAAACAACCGGCGGTACCTATAGACCGGGGAGGCACAGAGTGCTTTTATTTGCTCTCCAGGTGTGAGCAGCTTGGAGCCAGCACGGCCAGCGGGGTCCTTGTTAACCGACATCCCTCACGATGTGTTATGAATGCAAGGGTGGAAGAAGCTTCATTACATGCTAAACTCGAACCCACAGCAGCCTGAAGCCTGTGTCGGTGTATCTGGTTCCATAAAACCGACTTCCCCGGGGGAGAGCTGGACCTCTTCCAAGAAAGGCTTCAATAACACAGGAAATGGAAGGAAGGATAAGAAATAAAACAGTTCTGAGAGCAGGCTGTAGAAAACAGATCATCAGATAGTGTAAATTCTGCTGGCACCACGGACGTTAATGGCTCATCACGACCTTTTCTTCCTCCAGACCCAGCTAGAGCAGAATATTGATTGCTTTACAGTAAGTTCTTGTTTACCGCAGGCGAGGTTCAATCACAGAGCAGAGTGATAATGTGGATGCAGAGTTAGAAGTTTTCTAGGAAAAAACCCCACAGTTGTTCCATAGTTTCCAATTCCATACAGTCAACCCACAAACTACTCCATTTTTAAGGCAAAGGCCAGAGCAAAGAGGAGGAAAAAAAGAAGATACGCAATGTTCCTGTTTACCATCAACACAATTAATCCTGGATGCAATGTTGAAAATTACCTTAGATGGGATGCAGATAGTTCAAGGGGAAAAAAAAGTCTTCCAGATTATTGCTACTTTGTTCTCCCTTCTTCCCAGCTCCCTCACCCAAAAGAGTTCAGAAAAATCACTGAAATTTCTGGCGCTTGATTCATGCTTGTCCCCATGTGCTGTCATAAACAACTCACTACTTTAAAACCCAAACAACCCATTACTTGAAAAGCTCCAGAGATTAGTGTTATGACTTCAGGAGCAGGCCTACAAGACTGGCTCCGTGTGGTGCACGTCAGATGGCTCAGCACGTGGAGGTTGTCAAACCCAGGATGCCCTTTGTGTGCCTCCAAACTGTCTTTTCCTTTTGCCTTCTTGACATCCAAAGGAGTGAGCAGAGACTGGAATTTGGAGCAGGGGACTCAGGGCAATGGCCTTAGTGTAAGACAAGGAAGCTCTCCCATGCCTCAGTTCAGCCATTTTTATGTGCAGCTTGATAAAATATGGCCACTTCAAGTTAGTATTCTAAGAGTTGAAGCGTGTAAAGTATTTGTGCATTTCTGGATGCCAAGTGTCACTGAGAACACATTTCTTGGCATTATTGACAGTCAGTGATCATCCTTTTTTTCTGATGACAGGCCTCTGTGTAATAGAAATGGTCCCAAATGGTCCTTATAGCAGAGCATACCCCATTGCATACTGCCCGAATGGCTGGTCCAGACACATTCTATCCACCTGAGAAATGGTATGTCATTCAATTTTGCTATTGCAAGGAATTGCTATTTCTGCTATTTCTCCCTCCTCAATTTTCCATTGGCTCAGGGTACTTCAAGGTTATCATCTTATTGTCATACAAACAAGAAGTTGTGCTTTGCATCACGAACATTTGGAAGCTCAACTTTCAACAAAACGAATGAATAAGCCAATAAAAAAAAAAGGAAATAAAAGCCTTTAGAGAGGTCAATAAGCTGCTTTTATGCAGCTAGGAGTAGAATTTTAACCACGATTATTTTTTTCCCCATGAATTATTAATGTGTGCCATAAAAATGCTATAAGCAGAGGACAAACAGGGCATTCTGAGACAACTTCAGAGTTTGATATTTTCACCTAGAAACCAGAAAAAACCCACCCTCTAATATGATGCAGCTATTAAAATAAGGCCAACCATAAAAGCTGTGAAACGTTAAGAGTTTTACTCTCTTGTGGCTACCTCAAAAGCTCAAAGAGACTGAAACATACCTGCTCCTTATGTAGTAGTGACAAAGTTTATAATTTTATCATCATGACCAAGAAATTAAGTACTGAAGAAAGTAATCAGACAAACTACTTCATTATATAAACGTCTTCTCCTGAAATTACTTTTCTAAGATACTGAAAGAATACAGCTCTGCAACTGATCAACATTTTTTCCTTTGACAAACTTAAATCCTGTCTTAAATACTTCTCAGGAAGAGAAAATGAAACCTTTCCTGGAAAATTGTTTAAAGGCAGGTTTTCTGAACCTCAAAATCAACATCAATGGTCTTGCTTTGCCTCATTGTTTTCTAATGAACTGAGGGACACAGCCATTACCTTCATCTTGGTACAGAAATAGTGTTAAAGAGGTCACTTATGGAGGACTTAGGTGTCTGGAATGTTTCTAGATTTGCCTGACTCTAGGACAAAACATAAATAACTCCAACACTAACCTGGAGTAATTAATGAGGGAACTGTTCCTTTCTTCAGTAGATGAAGGATTCTGGATCTTGCAAGTTGCATGGGGAATCTTCTCCTCCCTAGGAGCAATCTGGCTTCCCAAGGATGCAGGTTTCCTAACTTCCAGCGAGAAGAAACCTTAATCCAGCCTGAGTAACATACTGAGGAGCTACAAAAAAGGAAGAGACCAAAAACCTTGGTTAATACTGGCAGCTCCTTTCCTTCTGTAAACTCCAATTTATCTAAATGCCAGCAATGACTTTTTTTCTTAAGGCTATTGACTTTCTGGCACCAATCAGTGCCCTGCCCTTAAGTCCATCCAGGTGGAGAATTACACTTGAGAAAAGAGAGAAAAGATGGGCTGTAATTGAAGGCAGCTGCCTCAATAATGCCTCAGGTGCTGCAGACTTGAGCAAACATCCTGGGTTAGCTAACAGGTTTTGGAGGACGTGAGCAGCTATGAAGTGTGGGTATTCAGTGAGGTCATTAATCTTCTTTTTCCATGGGGTTCAACCCTAAATTGGGGGTGAGTGTATAGAACCATGCGTGAGGTACAACATGGGACTCACTCTGCAAGAGGAGAAAAGGTTTTGGGCTCAAGCTGTGCCAGCCTTCTTCCCAGCTTGGCCTCCTGCATAGCAGGGTCTCCAGTCAGGGGACTGGAATCTTTGGATTGCTTAAGGCAAACACCAGATAAAACCCTACCCCTGAGCTGATGGTGACTCCACCACTTCCCTGGGCAGCCTATTCCAAGGCTTAATAACCCTTTCAGTGTCAAAATTGTTCCTAATCTCCAATCTGAACCTCACCTGGTGCAACTTGAGGTCATTTACTTGCTACACCCATTTTTCACATAGTTGTAGAGAGCAATAAGTTCTCCCCTCAGCCTCCTTTTCTCCTGGTTGAACAACCCCAGCCCCCTCAGCTGCTCCTCACAAGACTTGTTCTCTAGACCCCCTCAACAGCTTTGTTGCCCTTCTCTGGATCCACTCCAGCACCTCAATGTCTTTTCTGCAGTGAGCAGTGTGCCTGGACCTGCTCCAGCACTTCAATGTCTTTTCTGCAGTGAGGACCCCAAAACTGGACACAGCCCTTGAGGTGAGTCAAGTACTTGGAAGGACAACCAAACCGATTCCCTTCTAGGTCCGCAGAGCTGGGGAGGGTGGAGAAGGTCATGGATGTGTTAGCCTCGGCCTTTTGGTTCCCTGCTTTTGGGGAAGGTCTCTGCAGGTTGTGGTTGAGCTGTGACTAGTGGTGGCATTAGGCTTAGGGTAGGACATAGAAAGTACTTCCAGAAGACAGGTGGGGGTCTCCTTCTTCAGGGTGAAGTGAATGATCAAGAGGTCTGGTATTTTCGGACCCAAAGGTTATTGTCTGAACACTAGTCATACAAAAAGTCATTTTTGCACTGTTCTGACTCCAATGCTTTGGAATAATTAGAACTGATGGGTATATTGAGTAGAAAAGTAACACATTTGTGAGCTGAAGAGGCTGAACTTGCCATGGGTGTAATTAAAACCTCAGCACCTGCTGCTGAAGTGATTGTATTAATCTGACACAAGCAACATTAGAGTGGTTAACAGAGGTGGATTCCTAAGGCAATGCTCGGCAGGAGCATGGAGACATCTCTGTGTTGAGCTGGGTTGGTGGGGAGGAGAAGGTGGCCAGACACAAGGCAAACACCCATGGCCTCTTGTGGGGAAGGGGCAGACATTGATCTCCAAAGAGGATTTCAGGGCACTTGTCGTGTGGGGACTCTAAACCAGTGGTCTCCAAAGCAGAGCGTGCTCCCACTGAGGCTGCTCAAGACAAGCCATTGGTGTGAGGGAAGAAAACACTTTTTGTGCCACTAATTAATAAGATTTGGAACCAAAATACAATATAAATAGTGTTTGTTTCAACTTTGTCTCATACTATGTTAATTTCTGGGTTTGTTTGTGTTTTATAATGTTCATACATGTTGTACATGTATATAATTTATAAATAAATATACATATATTAGGGGTGCATGCTCAAATTTTTTTACTACTCAATCAAAAAAAATTAATTTATAAATAAATATACATATATTGGGGATGCATGCTCAAATTTTTTTTCCTACGCAATCAAAAAAATAATACAATATAAATAGTGTTTGTTTCAACTTTGTCTCATACTATGTTAATTTCTGGGTTTGTTTATGTTTTATAATGTTCACACATGTTGTACATGTATATAATTTATAAATAAATATACATATATTAGGGGTGCATGCTCAAATTTTTTTACTACTCAATCAAAAAAAATTGGACACCACTGGTCTAATTTCCCACCACAAAATAGCATGGGAGGGAGGTCTTAAAATCCTGCTTCTCACCTAACTTCAGCCACTCACTACGTGAGAGTGCAACCCATGTCTTTGGGTCCTGGCTTGCTGCTGTGGCTGCAGCTGCCACTCTGCTTCTGGCCAAAAGGCCCCTCTTAAGATGTCACCTTCTCTTTCATTGCCTGTGGCAGTTCACAAATGGCCTAAAGAGGGGACATTTGAAAGCCACAGTGCCAGTGGGAAAACCAACCAGCTTGGGTTTATATTTGTATGGGTGACCCTGGCAGTGGGGCTGCACAATGAAGTGCTTCTTGCAGCATTTTTGCTCAGCGATATGATCTAGTGATGGTTTTTGTCAGTGTTGGGTTGATAGTTGGACTCGATGATCTGAAATGTCCCTTCCAACCTCAGAAATTCTATGATTTTGTCTTTCACAGCTGTTAGCAATTCCTCCATCTTTTCCTACAGCGCTATTGAGGGGATTAATTCAGTTGTCTGTGGTCTGTCAGTCTGTGGCAGTAATTTTCTCCTAAATGAGAAAAACTAACTACAGACTTCTCTTCTGCCTCTTTCACACCCATTAGCCCAGTATTTAAGTCTCTGTGAAGCAAATTTTTACAGTGCTTCTGATGAAAGCTCTTCACTTTTCTGCTCTTCAGCTGGAAAAAAAATAGGAGTGCAATTCCAGCAACTTCAGTGAAATGAAGCCAGCTATGACTCGTTCATCAGCTAGCAATGCATTTTTGTACTTGAAATTGCACTCTCCATCTCACAACTGCTGCCACCATGAAGCATCTCATTTATGAACTTGTTATCAGATGAATCTCCACAAGGGCTCTCTCTCTTGCTGTCCCTTCCCCAGGAGATGAGATGCAGATGAACTTCAGTACCTGATTTATGCATTTTATTCTCTCTATGGAGCCAGGAAGCAGTAGTCACATACATAAATCTCTCAAGAGGATATGTGAGAATCAAAAACGTGCCGTGCAGTTTCATTGGATTTAAATCTTGAGTCACTACTATATTTAATTTGAGAAATAAATAGTTTTTACCTGTCTTTATTCTGTTCATAATAGCAACCGCAGAAACATCTCGCAGTCCTGTCTAGAAAAATTAAATTAAGGCTTTTCAGTTAAAGCAGATGATGCTTACAGTACAGAAATAGACTGTTTCTAGTCAGCAGGATTAAAGGAAAGAAAAGCTCAGCAAGAATGAAGTTGCATTGCAGAGTTATCTCTATCTAGGCAGCAGACTTCAATTTCCATAAACTAAAGAGAAAATTTTCTTCTCATCACTGCTTTGCAGGTCAAAGACCCATTTTTAAATTTCTTTATCTTTTCTTTCTTTTCCTTAATTCCTTCCTTTTCAGTGCTTTCTTTGAGAATTGAAGAACAGTGAAGCATAATAAAACAGACCTGATTTTATAGTACATTTAGCTGTCTATATAATAGCATATTTTGCAAGAGCAAATTTATCAGAGTGGGGGAAATGCCCTTTAACAGTACTACCTATTGCAAGCCATGTTCTGTGAAGGTGTTTTTGTCTCTTATAGTAACTTAAAATCAATACATGTGTTGTTTTTTATTAAAATGGTTGGTTCTGTAGACCTCACTACCTTCTCCTCCCTCTCCTTACTGCCTTCCTTGAGCCAACACTACCTTCGCCCAGCCAACTGCTGAGAATTGACCTGTCAGTGGCAGTTACAAAAGTAAAGATTAGCTTTGAGTCAGACAGATAAACTCTGGGATCCTGCTCATTGCACAGCCATGTGAATGCTGGTACCAGTTTGAGGGACACCACAATGTGGCAGTGGCAGTGCCAGTGGCAGGCTAGAGAATTAACCTGTCAGGGGCAGTTACAAAAGTAAAGATTAGCTTTGAGTCAGACAGATAAACTCTGGGATTCTGCTCATTGCACAGCCATGTGAATGCTGGTACCAGTTTGAGGGACACCACAATGTGTGGCCAGTGGCAGGCTAAAAGGTGACTGAAGGAAGATAAAGCCACCTCTTTTGATGCTAGGCCACCCTTAAATCAGCTTTATTGACAGAGGGTGACAGAGCAGACGGCTTGTCAAAAATCCACTGAGATTAACCAGAAATTATAGGAGATGAAACTTTTCTCCTTGAGGTGAAGTTGCAGGAGGAAGTCCTGGCAAAGCAGGGTGTCACTGGTCCCTTCCCCTTGCAGAGCAGCCACACATCAGGGGATGTTAACCCTGGCAGTGAAATACAGCACCCTCCATTGCACTGCAGGGGATCCCCAGGCCCTCTCTACATTATTTATTAACATTATTATTGTTGTTGTTATTATTTATTAGTACTACTACTACTATTATGATGCTGCATTTCTCATATCTCAGTCCTCAGTAAATTATTAAAGAGTATCTTTGCCAACTTTTGAATTTCAGTATCTCAGTTCTAAAAAGCAAGGACAGAAGATGTTCAGTTTCTATTTTTTCATGATCAAAAAAACCCTCAAGAAATGTTATTTATTTCTTCAAGAACAATATTCTTGGTTAGGATGTTCAGGCACAAAGAACTGTGGGCCAAATACTCATGCCTTTCCAGCTGTGAGCACATAAAATAACCATACTTTTGATGGAAAAGGTGTTGCAGAACACCTACAGTGAGTGTGTACTTAATATCTTGTAAACTAATTGCACACATTTGTTTTCCTCCAAATGTATATGTATGTTGAAAAATATCAAAATATATAAGATATCAACTGTAATATATACACATATCTATGTAGACAAGCTAGGAGAAATATCTATGAACAGAACATAATGAATAACATATCTTCTAAATTCTTGCACTGTTATATATATAAATCTATTTATCCACATGCCTTGCAATTCAAATAACTCATTCAATTAATACAGTATTGGCTTGTCAAGCTGGCATGTTTTTCAACTAAATTAATAGCAGAGTTTATAGGCTTTGCTTCATTAATCTATTTAGGGATGGTACTTAGCACCAAGGAGAAGTGAAAAAGATAAAATGATCCAAGCCTGTTACGTTTAACACCAAAACCATTAGAGGAAATGAAGATGGAAAAGCAAAACATTATAGTAATAGCAGGAGAAGAATTAAGCATCTCTTATACTAATGAAGGCTGGTTGTGGAATTCCTTTACATTTACCAGCGGTTTTTAAACTTTTAAAATATTGCACTGTGGTCTCTGTATACTACTTGAAGTTCTGCACACTTTTTACACAGTGTCTATAATGAAATTCCAACAAGGTTATCTGGGACTTTCTATGCATATTCAGCTGTGATTGACTCAGCTCCTGGGAGTCTAGGGGGAAAAAAAAAAAAAAAAGACAAGCACGGCAGTTTTCTTAGCTCTTCGCTTAAAGCGCAGTTACAGACTCCTCTGCATGTTTACATCACTGTGATTGAAGATGAATGCAAAAAAAGACTTTATTTTTATGCTAGATCTCACCGCTACAAAGACACCACACACTTGTTCCGCGGTGAAAGGGAGGCCTACACGGCACATTTGTAGGTTAAGCTCTGAGCAAAAAGCGTGTTTGACAGGGGTTTACACATAGCTGTTGTAAATTCTGTTTTATCCCTGCTAATTCTGTCTCCGCTTTCAATGAAATAATAAATCCCAGCTGAGTATCTGAATCCTTAAATGCTGACAGGACTTGCTGAGTGGAATAACTACTAAGGTTGTCCGTGCTGCCAAAGTGAAAAGCGACTCCTTTGAGCTGCACAGTTTAATCCCCATCAAAGCCTCCTCCCCAGGGCCCTTCTGAGCCCATTACAGATGTTGTACGGCTCGAGCTGAGGGAATTTCATGAGGCCACCTTGGTAATCAGATGCAAACTTGGGCAAAGAGCTGGGAGCTCCGGACCCATCCCTCACCAACATACCTCCCGAGGCAGAAAGAGGGTAGGTTCAGGCTGGATATTAGGAAAAATTTTTTCACTGAAAGGGTTATCAGCCATTGGAATGGGCTGCCCAGGGAGGTGGTTGAGGCACCATCCCTGGAGGTGTTCAAAAGACGGGTTGATGAAGTGCTGGGAGGGATGGTTTAGTGATGGTGATGCTTCTTGTTTGTTGTGTGGGTGTCTATTTTTGTCAGTGAGGTTGATGGTTGGACAAGATGATCTTTAAGGTCCTTTCCAACCTAGAAGATTCTGTGATTCTGTGAGATGTGTCCTCCAGGGTCTGTGTGGGGAAGGATGACTGCTTTCAATGTGTCCTCCAGGGTCTGTGTGGGGAAGGACGACTGAGCAACCCTTCACTTCTTTCTGGCCCCCAGAGAAAAGTGGAGCAAAACTTGGGTGCTGTCTCCTGCTCCATTCAGTTCACAGACCCTGGCTGGGTGCAACGTGCAGGACCACCAGCATTTCCCCCTCCACACACAGGTTTTCCTGGGCCTACAGCTTTGACCAGAGAGCCCTGGAGTTTCAAACTGGTGAATCTCCAGGGTCAGGTTTAGTCTATTATAACAGCCACAGAAAATTTAGCTTCAGATTTTATTTTATTTTTCCCCATGGATCACTGACTGCCAAAGAGCAGCTGGTATTTGCTGCTGGAGAACATGTGGGCATGGAGCAGGGACAGCAGAACCAGCTCAGAAAGAGGACAGCATGGAGCAGGGACAGCAGAACCAGCTCAGGAGGATGGGAAACACAGAAGGCAGGTAGCAGAGATGGAAGAGTAAAGGTCAGGACCATAGGGAGGAGGATATGAAGGAAGTCAGTGTGATATTTAACTCTGTAACACTATCGGTTTACTGTGTTGATTCAGGCAGATATACTGCTATTAAAACCTTTTCCAGTGTTTAAAGATCTCTCCTCCACTGTCCCCCAGAGCTTTTTCTTTTCTCTTCTGGAAGAAGCCCTGTAAACATCCTCTTCTCCATGCACAAAAACTGGACTCTTCTTTTTATCTTATCTGAAAGTATATGAGGTAATATACTGCTTCAAAGCCTTTTTTTCTGATGGCTGTAGCCAGCCTGAACACCAGTCACACATGTCTACTCAAATAAAGCCAGTCTGTCCCTGCACCTACAACAGCCCTGGTACCATAATCTACATTTACCAAGCAAAAAGGAAATAGGAGTAACTCTGTCAGTCACAGCCCTAAATTACCTCTTGGCATGTTCTGAGCAAGTGCTGGACGCCGGTCCCTGGTGAAGGAGGTTGTGCAAACACACACTTTGCCACTCTTGAAGGCTCCAGGCCCCCAGCTGGTGAGCATCCATGGGGTTCTGCTCCTCATCAGCTCACTCAAGAGTCTTCCTTCCTCCTGTGGAAGCTGCTTGGCAAGTGAAATATTCAGGATAAATGGAATGGGCAGCCGTGCCAGGGTGAGAAGCGTAGAGAACAGGACAAGGGCTGCATGGGTCAAGTCAAGCCACCTTTGTGCTGGCCAAGCAATTTTCAGCCAGATGGTTAATGGCCCAGCTGCCCACCTGCAACCCATTGCTCAAATAACAGGGGATGGTGGAGTTTCCAGCCCAGGGAATTAATGTGTAAATTGGAGCCACTGGCAGAGCCCATGGCGGTGCTGGGATGTAGCGCCAAGACACTGGTGAGGGGGAGGATGTCCTGTTGAGCTCTTGTCTGTGCAGCAGAAGGCTGGGACAGCAGCCAGGGCAGCCCCCATTTCTATGTCCAACAGCTAAAGTCTGCCACAGATGAGACAATGCTGTGGCCACCTCTCTGACTTCCCTGGTAGCCACACTCACACAGTTCCGAGCTGTCCCTGTGGAGAGCAGGACAAAGTCAGAACCATTGGCACCTGTTAAACTGCAGTGGGACTTTTAGACTCCTCTTTGTTCTCTGATGTGGCTGCTTCCCTTGGAGAAGCTGACTGGTTACCTTTTTTTTAACTTTTACTCTTTCTTCATTGGCTTTATTTTTGAGTCAAACGGTCATGTGTTCAGAAACAGTAAGACCAGGAATGTTACCACAGATGTCTACCTCGATCTTCTATAATATACAAACCACAGGACTGCTCTGGTTCAGTCTTTGGTCAGGCTTCTGGAACAATCTAGTATAAGCCAAATGGGGCATGAATTGGCCAGCTGGCATCTGCGCTAGACAGGATGAAGAGTAATCACCAGCCTCCTTCCTCTGCATAAGAGCATGGATCCACACAAGACTGCCCGGTTGCTCGTTGTCAGGACACTTATGGACTTATCTTATCTTTGAGATTTGTGTTTTCCCACTGCCTCACCCCAGTAACTTTGGCTGCAACTGGGGAAACATGCTAATGATGTTTTAAATTCGCCCGGGTGGGAGAGGAGAAGGCAAAACATGGGATGGAACTGTAAGATGAATGGCCAGCCCAATTTCATAGACTTTGCTATCCCTAGGAAACTATGTGAAAAATACCCTATATTTGGCCAGTTCGATTTTCCAGCTTTTGAATTTGTTTCTTGGCTTGAAGACTAAATTTCATATCTCTGTTCCCCATGTTTAAAGCGTAAACAGCTCCCTGGCCAACATACTTAAGAATAAACTAAGTTAAATCCCTTGATTTCTTTCTCAAGAGACATGTTTTTCAGTCCCTCAGTAATTTCTGTGGCTCCTTCCTGAAACTTCTCCGGTTTCATCAGCATCTTCCTCGAATTTGTAGGCATCAGATGGAACAAACCTTTCAGCAGCAGCCTCCCTGTGGGCATGTCACAAACCTCTCTCTTCCTTTTGCTTTGTGCTTTTGTGATCAGGGTATAGCAAAGATTGCATCCGGAGGTTTTGCCACCTTCACTCTGAAGCTCATGTTCAGCAGATGATGCACCAGAACTTCCAGCCTCCACTAAGAGTCCTTCCCAGGACTTAACTTCCAGTCTTTGTAGAGGTACACTTTCATTATAGACCACACAGAAATATAGATTGTTTGCTTACATCTCATTTACTGACAGATACGTGCTGCTCTGTATCAGAGACCTGTTTTCTTCATAATTGATTAGTGCCCCCCTTTTTTTTTTTTTAACATTTGTGAACTGCTGCATCTCTCTAGGTTGTTAATGAACAGTTTTAAATGTCACTATGCTAAAAATTGATCTCTGTGGGAACCAGTAGAAATGCAACTATTAGAACAAAAACCCCCGTTACATTTTGAGACATACCAGCCAGTTTTTAATCCACTTTGCCTTTTAATCTAAATGCCACGCTGCACCCCACCACACACCCTGCAGAGTCTAGTGCAACAGCCACAGCTAGCTTTTGCAATCAATCTCATAATATTATCAACAGATAAGAAGCCAGTTTGCCATAATTACACTTTGTTCGGAATTAAATATACTGCTTTCTTTTAATTTTTTTTTTTTAATTGACTCTCAGATCAGCTATAGAGTATTTTACCTGAGTTAATTTTCAGGCTATCATCAGGCTTATAATTACATGGACTTTTTTATTTGTCTTGCTCGAGAAGATTGGCAAGATATGGCTGATTACTTGTTTTTTTCCATGGGTGCAGCACTGGATGTTTGTTCAAGTTATAGCATGACCTCGGATGGACTCTTTTGGGAATCTCTGAACTACAAGATGAGGGCGTGAGACATCAGCCTTTTTTTTTCGGCTGGGAAGCTGCTGGGTTCTGGTCCACTGCACAGCTCCTTGGCATTTCCTGGGCTGAAACTTTCAGAAACTGGGTCAGGTCCCAGGTCCCTCAGGTCAGAGGGGTCTTACCCAGAAGGAAAGGAGTGGGTGGTGTCTCGGGTCTGATGCCAGGAGAGAGGGGGAGAGTGTGTGGGGACACTGTGAGGGTGCCCTGCTTTTGGGGTCCCTGCCTTGGGGAACCTGCAGATGGCAGGGAGGAGCTGACATCCGTGTCCATCCTGAGGCTCTTCAGCTGGTTAGGATTCCTCCATCCAGGAGAGAAACCAGGAGTGCTTAGACTCCAAAGGAATGGAGGTTAATGCCAATAAGGCTACAATGCCATCCCTACTGTGAGGGCTTTTAAAGCCCCACATATTTCTGTTTTTGGAATAGTGCTTTTCCTGGGCTGAAACTTTCAGAAACTGGGTCAGGTCCCAGGTCCCTCAGGTCAGAGGGGTCTTACCCAGAAGGAAAGGAGTGGGTGGTGTCTCGGGTCTGATGCCAGGAGAGAGGGGGAGAGTGTGTGGGGACACTGTGAGGGTGCCCTGCTTTTGGGGTCCCTGCCTTGGGGAACCTGCAGATGGCAGGGAGGAGCTGACATCCGTGTCCATCCTGAGGCTCTTCAGCTGGTTAGGATTCCTCCATCCAGGAGAGAAACCAGGAGTGCTTAGACTCCAAAGGAATGGAGGTTAATGCCAATAAGGCTACAATGCCATCCCTACTGTGAGGGCTTTTAAAGCCCCACATATTTCTGTTTTTGGAATAGTACCAGTTCAAGAAGGACAGGGAACTACTGGAGAGAGTCCAGTGGAGGCTACAATGGGAATCAAAGGAATGGAGCATCCCTCTGATGAGGAAAGGGCTGAGAGACCTGGGTCTGTTTAGCCTGGAGAAGAAGACTGAGAGAAAATCTGATCAATGCTTATCAATATCTAAAGGATGGGTTTCAAGAGGAGAGGGTCAGGCTCTTCTCAGTGGTGGTGAGGGGAGGGCAAGGGGCAATGGGGACAAGTTGGAACACAGGAAGTTCCATCTCAATATGAGGAAAAATTTCTTTCCTGTGGGGGTGGCAGAGCCCTGGAAGAGGCTGCCCAGAGAGGTTGTGGAGTCTCCTTCTCTGGAGACATTCCAAACACATTCCTGTGGGACCTGGTCTGGGTGGACCTGCTCTGGCAGGGGGTTGGACTAGATGATCTCCAAAGGTCCCTTCCAACCTCTACCATTCTGTGATTCTGTGTGAACCTGTAAATGCCTTTTCAGCCCGTGGTCAGAGGGGTCCCTCAGAAGTGCCAGCCATCGCTGTCCCATGGGTTGGATTTGGGGGGAAGAATGAGGGGAAGCCCTGCTAGGAGGAGCTGGACACACAGGTCCATTTCTTCCCTTGCACAAAGGCCCTGACCGGAACAGTGTGTTTAGGATACAGATTAAAAACCCACAGAAAGCCCCAAAAGAAAAAAACAAAAAGATTCTCTACCTGAAGGTCATGGAGAGAGGCTGTTGCCAGCTTGAGACTTGTCTGCAATGACAATGTTCTGTTTCTATTTTTACCTTTGGTTTCCTCAAGAGGATTTAGACGTGCATCACATCTGCAACAGGAGGGGACTTCCAACTAGAGCCCGAAGCCAAGAACAGCAGCTTTGGTGAAGATACAAACCTGTATTTGTTTTCATTAACAGAGCATGGAGTAGAGCTGAAGCTGGTACAGATCAGGACAGCTGGTGTATCTTCAATGGACGTGTCCCTGGTGACATCTGTTGTGGGACTGACTCTGAAATGAAGGACATGCTGCACAAGCAAATATGGGAGCAATTATTTTTTTCTGTTTAATCCAAAATACACGGAGAATGGGGTAAGTCCTTTACATAGAAGGAATCAAATAAAATAGCTGAGATAATAAATGTGCCCTTTTGCCTTTCACAGGCAAGTAGAAAGTAAAATCAGCTCTTTCATTAAAACAATTTGGCACTTGAACTGGATTTGTTGGGTCCTTGTAGTTATGCCCAAGACCTTGTCCCAGTTTCCTCCTTCCCCCCTCCATCCGCTCCTTTAGTAACTGCCTGAATAGCTGTAAAAGAAAAAAAACCAAAGAAAAAAAAAAAACAGTACTGGAAATCAGCTGCATTTTTTTAATAAAGCAGCAATTTTAAATCCCCTGCGTGAATAAATAATCCATATGTTGCCTGAATCTTTTATGACATGAATTCCAAAAACCAACTTAAAAAGCTTTCTCTGTTGTTTTGGAACTGGGTCAGGAAACTCGCTCAGGGAATTTTTAATGAGCTGTGCAGCCTCCCAGCTCCGGGTTACTGGTTCAAACATGAATCAGGTTAGTAGGGAGCAGAATTTGTCACTGCAGCTGGAGAATTTAGACCCACTCCTCGCCCCAGACACGCTCACCACCCTGGGCAATTATGGCACGATGCCCAGGGAAGGATGGGAAAAGGGCTTGAAATGGGACAATTGCAGAGTCTCCTTTCTTTCAACACCTGCCCAAGGACATGGCCTTCCTGTGCCCTTCATTTCTTCCAAAACCCTCTCCTCTACCTCTGTCTGTAAAGGGACCATTAACCTCAGTTGGCTCGCAGACAACAAAGAAACTGCTTTTGTCAAGGGAGATCTTATCACAATGAAAAGAACATCACTTAGCAGAAAGTAAAACATTTCTCTGGAGTTGTGAGTATTCATTGTTGAAAAAAATTACCGGGCTTGATGTTGTCTTAACCAGTCCAGAAACCCTATTTTTGATCCTTTATAACTACTTGGTACATAATTTATCAGGGAGGGGAGCCATGGGACAATGGGTAACAGTTTTAAACTGAAAGAAGGGAGATTTAGGTTAGATCTTAGGAAGAACTTCTTTGCTGTGAGGGTGGTGAGGCACTGGAAGAGGTTGCCCACAGAAGCTGTGGCTGCCCCATCCCTGGAGGGGTTCAAGGCCAGGCTGGATGTGGCTTGGAGCAACCTGCTCTGGTGGGAGGTGTCCCTGCCCATGGTGTCCCTGTCCATTTCATTCCAACGTGAAGTGTTGGAAAAAACATTTCAATGTTTTTCCCAATAATTCTGCCAAGATTTGCTTTTCCTTGCTTCCTTGTTTACCTTTTTCCCCATGCTTGCTCTGTTCCTTTTCTTTTTTCCATCTCTTCCATTCTACTTTCCCTGGTTGCCCCAGTTCTTAAAGACAGGCACTGTTACCAGGGTCACATCTCTTTCACTGATTCCCTGGCTTTAGCTGTTACACTCATCCCTGGCTCTTCGATCAAACTTCCTGGACGCCTTTTTGTTCTCCTGACTTTCAGATATTAAACATAGTCAGTCTCACTCCCTTGCATCGTTCACCCCCAACATTTTTATCCATCACTATCCCAGATGTCTCATCTTAAAGCTCCCATGGTGGCTACCACATGGATGTAGGGATTACCAAAGGCTCAGGTGCAGAGAGGGAAAACAACATCCATTTTGTCCAGTTATGTCTTTTTATTATGAAGGATTTATAAATATATAAAAGATGTCTTTCGCACATTAGAGGAAAACATCAAGAATTAAACTTCAGCTACAAAATTGACATTTCCTTTGTATCTTCTACAAATCACTAACAACTGCTTTGTATCATTGGTGCTACTTTGCCAGCGTGAATCACAGAAGAGCCTTAAGGAAAAAAAGAGGGGAGAAAGGAGGGGATCACGGGATTGCATTTGATCAGATTTGTTCTTTTTGGTATTTTTAGACACATCTGCAGACATACACAGAGCAGCTTTCAGGGCTGTACCTCATTCTGTCTGACTGAGATCTACATGTTATAAAATCCTATAAAAATCGATGGTAAAACTTTTGGGCGGTACTTGACAGCGTCTCTCTCTGCTCACAAATCTCATTTTCCAGTTGTCCAGCTGCTGGGAATGAGAAGACCTCCAAACAAAACAGTATCTGTCAGGTTTGATCACTTCTCCTAGCTGTTTTTGTGGAACTAACAGCAAGGAACCAGTTAGTATGGTGGGGCAACCAGTAAAGAATATATTTTTTTTTTCCAGGATGGTGATAAAGGTAGGGTTTCTTTCAGATGTCACAGCCAGAGGCAGGTGCTACCTGCGGGACCCAACCCCATCATTAGGAAGAGGGGAATATGTCAATGGAAACTGTGATTATGCCCTAGATATACAAACACAGCGGGGTTTTTTATATGCTGAAGAGAGCCTGTGAATTGCATTGAAGAAATTTTACTGAATTATTCCAAAAGAAAACTAACAATAAGAAAAATAATCGAAAAAAGAAATAAGAATGGAAAGGAATTGCTACTTTATTTTACTCATTTCTTTTGCCAGCTGAAGAGTAAAAATACATCTATTTACCAAAGAGTTTTTTGTGAACACTACAGATAATACCAAAATACGCATTCCAAATGCAGTGAGCTCTTGGCATTGGGATATCTGAGTGTTATTTAGGGTGGAGTAGGAAAACTGATTTTCCTCTCTCTCCCAACTAAACCAGAGTCAGGCATTTAGGATCCTTTGGTTTACCTGGAAAGAGAAAAGCCAACGTTAGGGCTGGCTGGCTGACTCTGAAAAATCAATTTCTGGAGGGAGGGAGGGAGGGAGCCCTAAGGAGATAAGCTGTTGGGATCCTAAGTATGAAGGTGGAATTATTAGGCTGGGAAAGGCAGGGCTAGAGAGGCAACTCTAGGAGGAAGGTTGTGAAGTCTTGACTCTACTCACTTTAGGGAAGTTGTTACGTTAAATAAACTATACTCCAAGAAAAGCAAAATGTTGTTTGGATAGGGTCTGAGTTTAAATAGATTATTTCTGAAGCTCAACAAGGAACATACTTGACTGAACCCTGCTCATGAGGGCTCTTTGGCACCAAACTCAGTATTATTAAAACTTAGAGGGAAAAAAACCCCACATAATAGCTCACATAGAGATGCAGAAGATGGCTAGTAACAATCAAACAGCTGTTTGCAGAGACCTGGAAATAGTACAAGAGTGAAGGAGACTGCCAAGGTCACTGAACCACAGATTCCAGCAATTGCATCAGGTGATCCTCTTCTTAAGTGCTCTGTTTTAAGATTGGTTAAGTTCAGGACTAATAAGCACATTGGCCGTTCCCTATCAGGCAAAATTTAAATAAAGGAGAACCATCTACCAGGCTAACATATATTTGATTTTTATCTGTGTCACAGTTTGTAAGGCTAGGGTGTTTTGTCTTGAAGCACGTGGCATCGGCAATGTATCCAAAGTGCTGGTAGGGGAAGGAACTGCCCGGGGAATAATTACCCACAAATGGCCTTTTGGACACTTCTCAGGCACAGAGAGTTACAAGAGAGGACTAGTCTCATCCCAGGTTGCAATTCCTGATTTTTTAGCTCATATCTGCCTTCCTAACAGGGAGAAATCTTTTCTTAAGCAGTAAGGATTGGTATTTCAGGTAAGGATTTAATGATAAGAAAGTTGCTTTCAGGTCTCTGGATGTGTGTCACCCTGGCTCTATAATGCTTAATTACACAAACGAGCAGCTGGTGAAACACCATGACTTGAAGGTGGAGCTACCTCACTGTACTTTGACTTGCCTGACTATTGCTTTTTATTTTGAGTTGTTTTTTTTTTTTTTGCTGGAGTTTCTGAGGGCTCCACATTCTGTTCCCAGAAAAGCCCTTGGACTCTGATAAGCACAAGTGATTTGTTCCAGTAGTGATCGGGCTAAACATGCGCGTTTTGTCCTTTATGTTCCAACAAGGCAGGCATTGTGGCAGGGCATGGCTCCGTGCCACCTGGGAAAGAAAGAACAGAGGGACCCCAGCGCCAGCACGGCCCCGTGGCCCAATGCCACATCCCTCAGCACTTTCTGGGCACTCTGGGGCATGTCACTGAAGGGCGACAAAGATGGTGAGGGGTCTGGAGAATAAGTCTTATGAGGAGAGGCTGAGGGAGCTGGGGTTATTCAGCCTGGAGAAGAGGAGGCTGAGGGGAGACCTTCTTGCTCTCTCCAACTCCCTGAAAGGAGGGTGTAGAGAGGTGGGGGTCGGTCTCTTTTCTCAAGTCACAGGCAACAGGACGAGAGGAAATGGCCTCAAGTTGCGCCAGGGGAGGTTCAGGCTGGATATTAGGAAAAATTTTTTCACTGAAAGGGTTATCAGGCATTGGAATGGGCTGCCCAGGGAGGTGGTTGAGGCACCATCCCTGGAGGTGTTCAAAAGCCGGGTTGATGTAGTGCTGGGAGGTATGGTTTAGTAATGATGCTCCTTGTTTGTTGTGAGGGTGTCTATTTTTGTCAGTTAGGTTGACAGTTGGACAAGATGATCTTTAAGGTCCCTTCCAACCTAGAAGATTCTGTGATTCTGTGATTATCTCACCATTATCTCACCATTAAATCCATAAATACTGCCTATCACTGGTGTGCCAGGGCAAATCGTGAGTTTTCGAGAGATAAAAGCATGATAGGAGGAAATTACGTTGACTTCCTCATGGTAAAATTTTTATTTAAGGCATTACAAGTGAAGTCTGTGAAATCTTCTCCTGCTGCCGTGCTCACCACCGCTTCCCTCATGGAGGACAGCAGGGTCCAAAGCAGGCAGAGACTGCATTTATATCCAAAACTGGGAGAGAGGATTAGTCCCGCAGACACTCAGCAACCTTTCTTCACAGAGAAATTTCAGCAAGTGTTTCCGGGAGAAGAACGAGTTTTCCCTTCTCAGAGGGGAAGGATGATGTCACTGACAAGAAGAAATTTCATGGGGCTTTTCCAGGTAAACTCCTGCCATGTAAACTCAAGTTTTAAAACTCAGAAACTCTCAAAATATTTTTGGAAAAAAAAAAAAAAAAGATCATTGATCCCAAAGTTTCTGAGTATAGTTTTGAGACCGAGAAATAAAAAAAAAATAAAAATAAAATAAAAACAAACCCAAACTTTGAGACTGAAATACCAAAACGCAGTCACCAAGAACACTGAGAAAAGCCCTGGATCATTTTCCTTAAGTCTGTTCTTTATCTTTCCACCTCTCTATTTGTTCGCTTTTTGGAAAAAAAAAAAAAATAAAAAATCATTGATCCCAAAGTTTCTGAGTATAGTTTTGAGACTGAGAAATAAAAAAAAAAAACCAAACCCAAACTTTGAGACTGAAATACCAAAAAGCAGTCACCAAGAACACTGAGAAAAGCCCTTGATCATTTTCCTTAAATCTGTTCTTCATCTTTCCACCTCTCTATTTGTTCTCCTGGCACTTAGCTTTCTCACTTTCCTCAAGCCTGGCATATTCCTGCCTCATAGAGAAGGAAAGAAGCAGCAAAAAGTGATGAAAGGTCAGATTGGGATGAAAAGAAATGGGAAAAATGGAAATAGGAGGAGGAGAAAAGAAAAAAAGTGCATGAATTTAGTCTGTGTGCCCTGTATCCTGTGCACCTAGATCTCCCCTTCTCCAAGGTGTGTAGGATAGAAGGACCTTCCTGGGCCGTTGGGTGTAGGTCCTGCTGCTACCATGCAATGCCTCCCTGAAAGTATTCAAGAGCTGTCTTTAAGTGGAATTTGAGTTTTATCCCTCACTACGCTTTAGGAAGGCATAGCAGCATTTCAGGGCTTTGATACATAGAAATCTCCCAGTTTCCAGGTCGTGATTATAAATGGCTGGTTCCAATTTGTATATTCTTGTAACAGCGTTGTCCTTAGCTTCAGTAACTCCTTTCATTTAGTAATTTCCTATAACCCATTGGTATCTCAGAGACATGAGTAATGAATGCACCCAGGTCTTGGTTTTGTTAACGATGACGTGCAGTGGAAACGTCTATTGTCAGCTTTAAGCTGCTGTAGCTGAATAGTAGGAGTGACATCTAGGTGCTAAGGGATGAGAGTCCTGTCAATGCTTTTGGGGTGAGACAGCTCAAAATAGATGAAATTAACTTAAAATACCATTGGGTATCTCACAACTTTATGCCCTATTTTTAAGAACCCTCCAACTGAAAATGTAGATTTTTCTCTTCTTACTGTATTCGCATTTCCTCTTCCAATCTGAGCATTTCATAGAATTTCTTTGTGTCCATGTATGTTTCTCCTGTCCTTGCCTCCACAGTAGAGGACTGTATGGATGTGCCCTTCCAAATTCTCCCTATCAGTAACAACAGCAGCAGCAAAGCTGAAGATTAAGGAAAAGTAAATACAGAGAAAAAGTAAGATGGAGAACGAATTATAGTAGGGAGCAAATCCCAAAAGTCTCTGCAAGGATCATTAGGGCACAGAAATGTATTAAACTCTCACAAAATACAGTAACCAAAAAAAAAAACACACAAAAAAGGCTCTGTACTGAAGAAACTAAGGCTTTTTAGATTCTCAGTGCAAAAGCCGTGAAACCTTCTTGAAGTTTCCAGCTTTTAATTTAAAATACTGCATCAGGTAACAGTTGTACTCAATAGGAAACTATATAGAACTCCACACTATTAATGGTCAACAATTCATGGTGATCTCCGCTCTTTTCTGATGCAGAATTGTACACTAAAGACCAAACCAAACATTGGTTTAGAATGCGGATCATAAGGAACCTCAATATGGACTAAAGAGGGTTTCTTGCCCCACAGACCTTCATGTTTGCTGCAATGATACGGAATTTTTAAACCGGGTCGTGACCTATATTGCATCACTTTTGGCCTTGGGAGTCCAACACCAGTTCTCTGTTGTGCCCCTGCCCTGATCCTTCTGGTTTAGGAATTTGTCATGAGAGATCAGAATTAAGGACATCTTTGCATAAAACCCTGCATGGATTTTGTCAGAGTGAGGAGTATAGAAATGATTATTGCTTCAGGGTCTTTGAAGCTAGGTGCTTTTTTTTATTTTGCTTCTTTTTTTTTCCTTTTTGACCCTTAAGCTTATTTGATAGATTTAAAAATACAGTCAGATTAGACCTTACTGAGTAAAAAATTACTTTGACACCAATGGGATTTTTTTTTTTCTTTGAATCAGTGCCATGGGATTGGCCTGACATTAGGATCCGTGGAAACTCCAGATAGCAAACTTATCTGTCCTGCCCTCCTGACAGCTATTTATACCATTTTCTCCTTCTGGAGGATCAGCAGTTTAACTTGGTAGGACACGGGGCTGGATTCTGCAAGATGTGCATAAGCCACAGGGTATTAAAACAAAATAAAACAAAACAACCTGACTTCAAAAGCAGTCTCTGTATCATCCGAACCACTCCCACGAACAGATCTGTGGTATATTCTGAAACAGTGTGCACTTACCTGTCTGTGGAAAAGTTACGTATTTTTCTTGACCAAAGCCAAATGCTTTGGTCGAAAATACCCAAGCCAAATTGCGAGGTTTCAAATTGTGACGATTTGCAAAAATTTTCTCCTTCTGAATGCAAAGGGAATATAGCATTACACAGATTTCAATGTCTGCTCTGATGGTGCCTTAAAGAAACATTTTTAGGATTAAATATTGCTCAACAAAACCTTTGCTGTCACCCGTCAGCGTAACACCCTCTGTGACTGACATGCCGCTGACTTCTTTCCCAGAGGGAACCAAGTAGCCTATTTATTTAGAAATCTGTTATGTGACTCAACCAGTGACTCTTCTGTGTTGTTCCCTTGGCTATTCAATAGTTCTAATTCGAAATAAAAGCCTGGAAGAGCAAACTGGCTCAGCTCAGTTAGTTTATTGATTACAAAAATTAAGACAATAATCAATAAAGACATATATTTCTGTCATTTCTAGATACCCAAGGCCCTTCATTGCTCCTGAGGGACACTGATCTGTAGAGATGTTCAATAATCCAGGCTCAGAGATCTCTTTTCTAACATCCTAAATACCTGCCACTCACTATTTCTTGGGGTAATTAAAGGCTGAAATAGACCAAGTGATGAAAAACTCAATGCGAATTGTGGGGTGAGGATGGCAGAGGAGCACCTGGCAGCGTCTCCTGGCTCAGTTTGGTGCAGTGAGGGTTGAGCCTGGTGTCTCTTGGGGTCACCTCCTGCACCGTGGCAGACAGGCTGGCTGGGGAAGCAGCAGGGTCACAGGCCATGTCCCAGCTGGGCCACACGGCCATTTCCACCCACCACCCAGGACAACTCACCCCAGTGCTCAGGCTGCCTGTATGTGGCTGAGATTTGAGCATTGCCAGAAGAATATTGCCCGCTTCTGCCTCCCAAACAAGTTTCTGGTCTCATTTTGGTGCAAAAACAAGTCCAGAGGAGGCAACGAAGATGATCAGAGGGCTGGAGCCCCTCTGCTGTGAGGACAGACTGAGAGAGTTGGGGTTGTTCAGCCTGGAGAAGAGAAGTCTCCGGGGAGACCTTAGAGCCCCTTCCAGTCCCTCAAGGGGCTCCAGGAGAGATGGGGAGGGACTCTGGATCAGGGAGGGGAGCCATTCGATGAGGGGGAACAGTTTTAAACCAAGAGAGAAAGATTTAGATAAGGTATTAGGAAGAATTTCTTTACTATGAGGGTGGTGAAACAGGTTGCCCAGAGAAGCTGTCGCTGCCCCATCCCTGGAGGGGTTCAAGGTTGGACGGGGCTTTGAGCAACCTGGTCTGGTGGGAGGTGTCCCTGCCCAGGGCAGGGGGTTGGAACTGGATGATCTTTAAGGTCCCTTCCAAACCAAGCCATTCTCTGGTTCTAAGTTTAACAAAAATAAAAGAAGCAATCCAGGATCGTGACCCGTACTGCCAGTGTTCCAGTCATGGAAAAAACATGGAAAGAAAGGGTTTCCTTCTGTACTTATCCAGGGAATTCAAAGAAGTATGTGGCTGAGATTTGAGCATTGCCAGAAGAATATTGCCCGCTTCTGCCTCCCAAACAAGTTTCTGGTCTCATTTTGGTGCAAAAACAAGTCCAGAGGAGGCAACGAAGATGATCAGAGGGCTGGAGCCCCTCTGCTGTGAGGACAGACTGAGAGAGTTGGGGTTGTTCAGCCTGGAGAAGAGAAGTCTCCGGGGAGACCTTAGAGCCCCTTCCAGTCCCTCAAGGGGCTCCAGGAGAGATGGGGAGGGACTCTGGATCAGGGAGGGGAGCCATTCGATGAGGGGGAACAGTTTTAAACCAAGAGAGAAAGATTTAGATAAGGTATTAGGAAGAATTTCTTTACTATGAGGGTGGTGAAACAGGTTGCCCAGAGAAGCTGTCGCTGCCCCATCCCTGGAGGGGTTCAAGGTTGGACGGGGCTTTGAGCAACCTGGTCTGGTGGGAGGTGTCCCTGCCCAGGGCAGGGGGTTGGAACTGGATGATCTTTAAGGTCCCTTCCAAACCAAGCCATTCTCTGGTTCTAAGTTTAACAAAAATAAAAGAAGCAATCCAGGATCGTGACCCGTACTGCCAGTGTTCCAGTCATGGAAAAAACATGGAAAGAAAGGGTTTCCTTCTGTACTTATCCAGGGAATTCAAAGAAGGGACGAAATACTGAAAGTATATGGGGAAAAAAACAACACGACGTTAAGTGTGAAAAATATACAGCATAGACATGTTGATCTTACATCAAACAAAATGTTCAGCCAAATTCATTTTATACTGAGAAGTTAGGAATTTAGGAGGGAAGCGGAAGTGCATTTACCAGTATGTCCCTTGTAACTATTCATTGAGCTGAAAATAATAATAAGGATGTAGTCGAAGGCCTGTATATCAGGAGAAGATTTCAACTTCATATAATCTGAAAATTGTATATTCAGAACCAGGAGTGATGGAAGAATGTTTCTCTTACAAAAATCCCTATCAGTTGCTGGATTAGAGATTGTTTAACTAAAAAAAAATAGTGAATTTTATGTCTTTTAGGTAAGTGCTGTCTTAGCTTTTAATGTTAGCCCCCTAAAACATTAAAAAATACATCAGGAGGTGTGCCATAGGGGTGACCACAACTGGCAAATATCTATTGGTGATGTAACAGCTGTCTTTCATGGATGCTAACATGTTTTTAAATAGTGCTTGATTAAAAACACGTAGCCCTTGTGCTATCAAGGTAGACACTGCCCCTGACATGAAATCATACCTATTCGGACAGGAGGTAGAGCAAGGAGTACATATGTGCTCTGGTGAGTAGCTATAACAACAAGGAGGACAAAAAAAAAGCACTAAACCAGAAATAAGTTGTCAGGGCAACCAATTAGTCTGCTTTGGGTTTGAGGCCTCGTACAAAAGGCAACGCAAATGGACAGGCCTTGAGGAGGGTGGAAGACATCAATCAGCCTCTGCACCAGGACAGCTTTGGCTGGAGTATGGAGGTGAAAGCTGCAAGTTCTAAGGTACAAGTCATATATTTACAGAAATGTAGGCCCAAACTAACCACCTTCTGCTTTCAACATGGTAATAAATTGCTTCACAGTGACAAAGTCATATTAATTTGGGAAGAGCATGTTGTGTTGAAATAAGGTGCTCTCATACAATGTATTTTTGCTAAAAAAAAAAAAGAAATCTCCATAGTATTTTTAATATTGACTGTACTCCTTCACTCTAAGAAGAGAGGGCACTAAACTACTGCACTTTATGTGAACATGGCTTTCATCATCTTTTTACTGAATCTGTGCAAAACCTGAAGTATCTGCAGAAATACATTCACTCACCAAGTGCAAGGAGCACTCCAGGAGCTGGAGTTTTCAGGGGAAATGTGCTTCTAGTTCTGCCCTCTGTCCTGTGGGACAAATGTGACTTGGGCAACACACACCTCCATTCCCTGCTCGGCACCTTTGCCAGACACATTGGCTCACCCCTGCTGCAAAGCCATCTGGGAGAAGCTTGATGGCATCAGGAAAAACCTCATTCTTTCCTGTATGAACTGACTTGATGCCATAACACAGGGTATTTGGATAACCATCACCTATGGGGACTGGCAAAGAGAGATTGTAAATAAAAAAAATATTTTCTGTGTTACAGTCCTTTAAAAAAACCCACCAAGCAGAGCTGCTCACTTTTTCCAGCCCTCAAAGAGGAACTGGTGCCTTCTACCTGCCCAAAAGCTTTCTGATGGTGGCAGGAGCTCTCATGGACATGCCGGAGGAGAAGGTTTCCTACCTATATGCGTTTGAGGAGGTCCTGGTGGCATTCCTTCCAGATGTCCCATTGCCCTTCCTATTGCCCAGGTCTTCAGGTCATCAACCCCTCAGTGAGGATGGGAGGTGTGTTGGATACACGCATCCTGCCCACCCAGGGACAGGAGGACAGCTTGCCAGCTGCAGTCATGTCCTTCAGCTCCATCATCCCTGGCTGTTTTGGGGTGGGGAGAGAAAAAGGAGATGAATGTCGGAGACCTGCGGGCAAGATACATGTTCCTGCTTCGCTGCAGGGACTGTGTAGGTGGCCCTGGTCCAGCCCACAGCAAAGGCTCTGCTGGATGGTGCACCAACCTGGCAGCAGATTGAGGGTGTGAATGGCAAAAAAAAAAAAGCACAAGGGGAAAAAGTATACACATTAAGAAAATACTTATTTGAAACGGCTGGTCTTCTGAGATGGTTGTCTGATATTTACATGAAAAGACAAGGGAGGGGAAGGAAAAAAAGGGACAATATTTTAATGCCAAGGCTTTCTGCCGCACAGATGAACATCAGCCCTTACTGAGCTCTGAGCTCAGGCTCAGAAAAATTACTGGTTGCTCGAGTTTTCCTGCTGGAAAAAGCAGAACCTCATAACGCTGAGGAAGCCCTCCCCCACCTGCTGGCTTGGCAGGAGAGAGAGATGCACAAAACAACCACCACACAACAGCATAAATACATTTTTGAAAAGGCTCTTAATTAAAAAAAAAAACACAATGCATTTTTGAAAAGGCTCTTAATTAAAAAAAAACCAAAAACAAAACAAGCAAGGATTGTATATTTCATCCACATGACACTGACACATTCGGATTTGTATTATATGACACATACTTTGAATACGTACATGATTGATAAGCATATTAATGAGCCAAGCTTTGACAGGAAAATATATTTCAAAGCTTGGATTTCTTTGACATAGAGTTCTCCCGTGCTGGAGGTAATTAGTGCTGCCTGCTTTCCCCTTGTTCACAGAAGAATTTTTTCCCATAGTATGAAGATTAGTCAGAGCTCTTAAAAATCCTGCTCAGTTAAACCCAACGAGTAAAGAATGGTACAGCACATGTCAAATACAAGACAAAGAGAAAATCAAAATACAAAGTGATTAATTTAAGGGATCCTTTGAAAATCAACTCTGTATTTTGTTTTGAGTACGAAATAGCTCATAATGAATATTGATTTTGGTGACTATTTTTACTATTTTTGCTAGACTGAGAACTGTCTCCAATGTTCACCTCTGAATAGGAATGAGCAAATCATCTTGGAAAAAAAGATGTGTTTGCTGCTCCAAGTAAGTCTCTGAACCCTTGCTCACTTACAGGATGAAATGCAGACTGCATCCAGCCTGAGGATCTGAACTGCAGCATCCATGGGAGCTTCTGGTTTAGTTCCTCTACAAACTCAGTCCATCTCTCTTCTTGCACGGTGGCCTTCTCACCAAGAGTGTGCCATTCTGCAATAAAGGTGGGTCCACCACCTGTGGTCTAGTTGGTGCTGCAGGGTGTGCTAAGTGGGTAAATATGTCTTTAGGGACTGAAATGGGGTAGTCCCAGCTTCTATTGTCTCCTCTGTAGTGGTGATGGAGACATCCTACTTTTAGCATGATTTTTATCCATTGCAGCGTTGCCCCGCAGTGCATCGAAGATAAAAGACTTCAATTATCTCATTCCATTATCATTTTTGCAACTCAATTACTCAAAAAAAAAAATGATTGTTACAGACTTTCTGGGTTGTTTCCTGCAGTGTGTGTTATCAAACCCCAGACAGGTTGTGACAGGAGACAAGTGTGTGTCAGAAACATTTCTGTGGGTCCCGGTGGGAGTAGGTGCCAGAAGCAGAAAGTCTGTGGTAGAAATCAGCAGCAAGCTGGGGAATCCAGTGGGAAGGCAAACAGAGCCTCTCTCTTGCTTAGTAACTTCAAATCAAGCTAGCCTAATATATTTTGCATTTTTACAGGCACTGGTTTAATTTGCTAGCAATGCTGCTAAAATAAGTAGTCAGTACTTATTAAACCATCCATCTCTCCGTGGTGTGACATCGCTGTGTGTAATGGAGCAGTATCCTTTAGTCTGCTGAAACAGAGATTATATTAATCTATAATAAGCTGATGGGGAGATATGGTTTCTTTTATTAGATTTGATTCTCCATACTTCAGAAACTTTGCTTGTAATTTGAATGTGCATAATGCCTGCCTTATTACAAGGGGCAGCCATTTTTTAGGGAAAATGAACCACCAGCAGCATTTCCTCACAGGTGAAGCATCCCATTATCATTTGGTGTACTTACAGCTATTTTCAATTTCTTTGATGGGCTCTTCTTCCATTTGCACGCTATGTAATGACTTCTCAAAGGAAAACCCGAGGTCTGCTGCCAAAGCTGGCATCAGCCTAGAGTGATCCTTCTCCTGTTGGCCCACTCTTTCACCTTCATAATTAATTCTCTGGTGGATCCCTGCCCCTCTAATACAACAAAGTAAATGAAGATTGGGCTAACCTGTGAATAAGGGAGGGACCCACAGACCATAAGTGCTGCAAACCCAACCACCTTGGGGTTCCTCCACTGAGCTGAATCCAGTTTATTGATGTCTTTCTTGTCATCACAAGTCCAAAACTGGACATTGTATCTAGAGGTAGTTCAGTGAGTGCTGAGTAGAGAGAATTCATAGAATCATAGAATTGCCCATGCCGGAAGGGACCTCCAAAGGTCATCTAGTCCGACCTCCCCGCAGTCAGCAGGGACATCCCCAACTAGACCAGGTTGCCCAGGGCCTTGTCGAGCCTCTCCTTGAATATCTCCAGGGAAGGGGCCTCAACCACCTCCCTGGACAACCTGTTCCAGTGCTCCACCACCCTCACAGTGAAGAAAATTCATCCCTTCTCTCCACCTCTTTTGTTGCCAGGGCTCACTGCTGGCTTGCGTTGAGCTCACTTCCACCAGGACCCCAGGGCCTTCCCCACAGAGCTGGAGTTAACTTTCAGATCTTGGCAAAACGCATAGCAAGCAGTGGTGGCACAAGAAGTAGAGGAACTGTAGACTTAAGTCACTTCTGAAGTATGGCACCTTGGGCATCAGCAGCATGAGCCATGACTTTAGGAGAAGGGAAGAGCACCATCTACTGAATGGCAAAAGCTGGTTTTCCTTTTCTTACTCTTTCAGTAGAGGTTGCTCATTCATAGAGAAACCAGCAGTCACTGGGGAGTAATGGGTCACTGGGGAAGGTACTTAACCTGCATTAACAATTGGCTGGATCCCATCACGGAGAAGAAAGGAATACATCCCTCTCACACCATTAAGCCCTTCCTAGAACTCTGATATTCCCAATAGCCATAAATAATGTCTGAATCCTTTTTTCACCCTGCTGTCTATTAACTACATGTTTGTCTAGTTAACCTATCTCATTAAACTTTAAAAATAGTTTAAAATAAAAGGCAAAAGAGGATTAAGTTAAAGAATGATCAATGATCCTATTAATGTAATAGATTGTAAGTCAGCCAGGAAATCACTCATTTGGATTGACCTTCTTTCCTACTATTGTAATTTTGTGCTCTTCCCCCCATCTCCAGTCCCTTTCTCTCCACACAGATACGCTCCTAAAATAAAATAAGCCTCAGATGTATATTTCTAGATTTTTTCCTTTGTCATGGTCTTATTGATGTTATTTCTTATGTTGGCTTTTTAAAGCTCTTGCTAAATTTGCTTGTAATACGAGGCTACAGTAATCCACCATCCTCCTACACTGCAGTCTGTTCTAGCCTACACCACATCAAGGCTCCTTTGCTGTCACGGGGTGGGAACTGTGCACTGAGGCTCCTAAAATAGATTCAAAGGGAAAAGAAGAGCTACAAAGAGAAATGGGAAGACTTTTGAGAGCTCGGGTCTACTCTCAGGGCACACTGCATGTCCATGTTACCATGTCTCTCAACAAAATCGCCCCTTATCTTGACAAGGAAACTTGAAGTCATCTTTTGAGAGCTCGGGTCTAACTCTCAGGGCACACTGCATGTCCATGTTACCATGTTTCTCAACAAAATTGCCCCTTATCTTGACAAGGAAACTCATCTCGCTGTTTTGATTCAATTTTTGGAAGATCTAACCTTCTTGAAGATTCACTTCTAAATGTTAGTCAGCTCACCAAGCACAGCTCTGTCAGCTCTGGGAAAAAGAATAACAGGTCTTGAGCCAGAGATGTAGTCATTTTATTTAAAAAAATCTGGCTTGCATGTATTACTCCATGGTGGGAAGTGCCAATCTCCACAATACAACCATTGCCAAAGGCAGCATAATCACATTGAAAGCCCCACCTCCAAGCTTCCTTAGCTTCTGGTACTTCACTGAACATTGAACCAAAATTACATCATGCCTTCTGATTCACCTATGCTTGCTATCCAAATGAAATCAATACATCACTTGATAACATTATTTTTCTTCGTTTACCTGGAAGTAATTTTTGAATGACATTAAAGAATTCCCAAATAGATGGCTTTGTTAGCTTTCCAAATATAAAATACACCAGCAACAAACAGCAGGATCACATTGAAAGTTCTACCCTTCGGAAATAAAATTCATGCAATTTTTTAAAGAGTACAGAAACACATCAGGTTTTATAGACAAACCAGGAACAGAGCCCGGTCAACTGGTCAGGCCAAGGATGGATGGTAAATGGATATCCCATTTCAAAAGATTGCCACAAAATCAGACCACAGGTCTGACCCGAGGTAGAACAAATGCCAAGCAAACAAAACATCCCACTAAATTAATTTAAAAAACCCTAAGGTTATCAGTGATTTTGTTTAGTTTTTACCAAAATACTCCATTTTTATTTTGTCCAGCAAGTACAGATTGACACAGTTAATCTCTACAGGGTGGCACGTTGTCTGTGGGATCTCTGGACACAGCCAAACCCTGCAGCTGTAGGTGCCTTTGGGCACTGGTACCATCTGGTCTCTCTGGCTCTCGGCTTGGCACATAGCATTTTATTTTTGAAAGACTGAAGTATCAGGTCATGCCCCCGAGCTCTTTGGAGGGAAACGGGATGATCTTTATGGGTTGTGATCTGCAGAAGGTCACCACGCAGATGCAGATGCCCCTCCTGACTTGGCCTTCTGTAAAATTGATGAACTAAATTAAGAGCAGCAGTTCTCCACAAAAATATTTAATTTGTTTTTTCTTTCAGTAAAAAAACATGGAGGCAAAAGAATGTATAATCTGTACTTTGCAACCTGTGATGCTCTGTGCTTAGCTTGCATGGCAGCACATATGAAAACTTTGGTAGAAAGAATGAATATCAGACTGCAGTTTCTTGCATGTTAATCTCCAGGGAACAGTAGCAGATACAAGCCACTGAAGTGAGGGTTAGAGAGCTCCAGCTGATGAGATTTCACTCTAGAACGGACTATACTGGTGAGAGTGCCATGAACCTGAAGAAGGCCTACAGGAGAGATGAAGAGCAACACTTGATCAAGAAGTTGAGTGATAGGACAAGGGGTAATAGTTTTAAACTGAAAGAGGAAAGATTTAGATTAGATTTTAGGAAGAAATTCTTTACAGTGAGGGTGGTAAGACACTGGCCTAGGCTGCCCAGAGAAGCTGTGGCTGCCCCATCCCTGGAGGGGTTCAAGGCCAGGCTGGATGGGGCTTGGAGCAACCTGGTCTGGTGGGAGGTGTCCCTGCCCAGGGCAGGGGGTGGAACTCGATGATCTTTAAGGTCCCTTCCAACCCACACCATTCTATGATTCTCTGGGAGGTGCAGACCCAGCAACTCTGCTGGAGCCCTGGAGAAGGATCAAGAGGTATTTTTGGAGGCTAAGTGTGGAAGACGATGTTTGTTGTCTCAACTTCCCCTTCTTTTGGAAGTTCTTCAGTGGCCTTTACTTTCTCAGGTTCAGCTGCATTCTTCTGCTTGCCAAATCCTCAAAGCTTCTAACTCTTCATGCTTTAAAAACCCCTGGTCGTCACAGGAGTGGCAAATGGTGGGTGTCAGACTGGCAATTCTGGAGTATTTCTGTCTGAACGTACTTAAGGCTCTGCTTTCTTCTCTGGTCTTGCACCATTGCCTGGCTGACTGCCTAGCGCTGAGTCCATGGGGGCTGTGGTGAGAGCAATTAGATCTCACTAATATGCCTTCTAAAAAGTACTTTCATGTAAAATTGAAATAACTTATTGAATTATGTATTTCAAGACGAGATTTTGTACAGCTGAAGTTGGTGGTACCCAGGAACCTGACCTTCATCTATTTTCTAACCCAGTGAATATGGCGTATTACATATCTATATTTGATTATTCATGAAACACATTATTAAGGGTGACCTGGGTGTTATTATTCAATCTAGAATACTTACTTCCTTCTACTTGTGTTTGCAGAGTGTGAAACTCAAGCTGTTTTTTAAGAAAAAAAGACTTTTTTTTTTTAAATAAAAAGAAGTTGACGGATTTGCTGCTTTAAATTTCCACTGAAATCCGTGAAAGTCCCTTGCACCTTCCAGAGTTTGGCTGTTAGCAGACTAACAAAGGCACTGAATCCTAAAATATGGATGCAAAAATCCACTGCAGAACAGGCTTTGAACTCCAGCACTTTCACACAAACCGTTAAGAGCCACGAGCGACTGCATAACGATTTTCACCCAGCAGCAGAAGTATCGGAGCTGCCACTGAACTTGTGACCTCTGAGCAAGTCTCTGCAGTTAAGCCATCTCCAAATGGCTAGCCAAACATTCCCCTTTTCCTGCCCTATCAGGAGCATCAGCTCCTGATGGAATAATGATCATAATTGTGGCAGCAGCTGCGACAATTACAGAAAACAGAAGGGCACATCTCATCACTGCTAATTCCACGGCAGCACCTCTGCTCTCAGCTGAAGGTTTCCCTTCGTTTTGGAAGCTGAGCATCACCCAACAGCTGACGAATAATTACAGCCTTCACTGCCATCCCCTGCCCGGTGAAATGGTTTAAGTTGAAATCCCCGCGATTATTGTTTCATTTAAGGCTTTTTGACCAAATGTCATCCGAAAGGGCCAGGCAAAAAGCCAGGTTACTGAAGGTAGCATTTGGATGAAGCATCATGTCATTCTGTATACGGTGAGGTTCATTCAGATTGTCAGCTAACTGCTTTTTTAATGATGTCCTCTGAGCACTTAAAGTCAAGTTGCTTTTTGAAAATTCCCTTTGCCGTCCTACAAAATCATTTTTTTATATCTTGGAAATGAGTCAGATCTCTACTTATCTGGAAATAATGTGGCAGAGGCCAACATACTTGAATTAATGTATGAGATTTCCACTTATTGACTCTGACCTCTAGAGCCCTTTTCAGTTCCTTTTGGTGCACCTGCCCAATCAGATTATTTTCAGTCACTGGGTTTCTGTCCAAACATCAGCCTGGCCGGATCTGGGCTGCCCCTGCAGGTATCTCCATGGGCTTCTGGGAAGGCTCAGGCCCCTTGCTTTTTCACAGCAACCATGGGCTTCTGGGAAGGCTCAGGCCCCTTATTTTTTTCACAGCAGCACAGGTTAATGCAAAACATGTGCCCCTGGTTCATATAGTCAGTTGTAAGAGCTTTTTAACTGCACTCTTTTCATCTCTGGGATTTGTGCTGAGAAATACCTGCTTCCTCTTTTTCTTCCATCCTCAATGACCACCACAGTTTTGGAAACGTAACTCATAAAAAGGAACTCAGATTTCTGCATTTTGTGCTGCGGCAGGACAATGCACACAAAACTGTATCATGATTGGGGCAAAGAAATGTCTGCAGCCAGGATGCAGCAGTGGGAACTGCTATCTGGTCAGATAAATTCTGAGCCAAAGAGCTGGAAACTCTGGAAAACCTTGATGACTGTAGGTCTTTTAAAATTATTTAGAGATTTAGGTATTTACTACTAGTACTTCAAGTAAATCCCTCTGGCCTTGATGCCACTCTTTCTCTTACCACTACACATGCCCATCAATACACAGGATTGGATGATGGCCAAAGGAGGGTGAGGGGAGACCTTCTGGCTCTCTCCAACTCCCTGAAAGGAGGGTGTAGCCGGTGGGGGTTGGTCTCTTCTCCCAAGGAACAGGCAATAGGAAAAGAGGGAACGGCCTCACGTTGCACCAGGGGATGTTCAGATTGAATATTAGGAAAAATGTCTACACAGAAGCATTATTAAGCATTGGAAGAGACTGCCCAGGGAAGTGGTGGAGTCACCATCCCTGGAAGTGTTTAAAAGACATGAAGACTTGGCAGTGCCAGGTTAATGGTTGGACTAGATGATCTTAAAGGTTTTTTCCAACCAAAATTATTCTATGATGCAAACCCCCCACTCTGGTCACACAAACAATCACATAGAATTGCTTATGGGGACTTGGGCACTCATCTCTTGGGCAGGGCAAAAAAAATCCCCACAGAACCTCAGCAGGGTGGGACTAAAAAGCTCAGTTCATGCTGACATGACTCCACATTTCTCTCCTGTATCTATAAGATGTCTGTGAGTGGTACCCACACCGCACTGAGATTAACCCCAAGACCCCAGCTGTACTTGAGGCAGATGCTGAGAGGATTTATGGTTTTTTTACCTAGAAAAAAAATACCTTTTATCCAAGAGTGAGAAAAGGTGCTGCAGAGCCCGAGGAGGCTCATGGCAGCTGCAGTCAACATTGAGGGTAGGAGATGTTTCAGCTGATGATGAGGGATGAGAACATGGTGGGTCTGGGCAGGGAATATAGACTACAAGGTTGGCAGGACTGGCATTCCCATGTGAAATATCACGCTCACACACCATGAAGATATACCTGCTACTCGTCTGGGGTCTGTTGCCAGGTTCTGGCCTTTTGGCAGGGTGGCTTCCATTGGGAAAACAAAGTAGCCGACATCAGGGAGGTTGGGAAGAGTGGGGATGGTTGGTCTTTATGGCAACTGGTCCCAAATTTTTCCACCATTGACCCACTGCTGGTTTTGAGCTGGGCAAATGAATTTAACTTTAGGCCTGTGGGACATCATCGCAGAGGGCCCCAGGATGTAAATACAAATCAGTCAGTCATGGAAGGGATACAGCCCTTCCAGTCAAGTACAAGTCATGGAAGGGATACAACCTTGAGAGCTGAATAGAACAAATTTTAGCTCACATCAAGGGAAACAAAGAACATACATAGAATAGAATCATAGAATCATCTGGGTCAGAAGGGACCTTCAAGGTCATCTAGTCTGACCCCCCCGCAGTCAGCAGGGACACCCCCAACTAGACCAGGTTGCCCAGGGCCTTGTCGAGCCTCTCCTTGAATATCTCCAGGGATGGGGCCTCTGTGCCCCTGATCCCTCAACCAGTTTTCCCAGTGTCTTAAAGCCCTTTTTGATTGTTTTTAAATTTCTAGTATTGACCTTGTCGCTTCCCACCTGCATAACTACTAAAGGATAGTAGTCAGAGGGCTGTACCAGACTAGGCAGCCTTCTAGTTACATATCTGACGTGGGCTCCAGGGAGGCAGCAGACTTCCCTGTGGGAAGTATCT